>NC_034593.1:68614371-68631581 GCF_900095145.1 Mus pahari
CAGTCAGCTATTGGATGGAACACATGGCCCCCAGTGTAGTAGCTAGAGAAAGTACCCTAGGAGCTGAAGGGGGCTGCAACCCTATAGGTAGAACAACCATATGAACTGACTAGTACCCCCTGAGCTCATGTCTCTAGCTGAATATATAGCAGAAGATTGCCTAGTCAGCCATCATTGGGAAGAGAGGCCCCTTAGTCTTGCAAACTTTATATGACCCTGCACAGGGGAATGCCAGGGCCAAGAAGTGGGAGTGGGTAGGTAGGGGAGCAGGGGCAGGGGGAAGGTATAGGGAACTTTTGGGATAGCATTTGAAATGTAAATGAAGAATATATCTAATAAAAAATTAAATAAATAGATAAATAAATAAATAGGAAAAAAGAAAGAAATGTAATGGGATCATACCAGCTCTAAGAAAAGTTTATCCTTATGAGTAGATGCAGAAGCTTGTAGTTGAGTTAGGGCCTCTACTTTAACCTCATGTTACTAATGAGATGAATCAGAACTGAACTTTAAGCAGCATCCAGCTGAACTTAAACTTGACAAGTTGTAGGAATTTCAAACAAAATAAAAATTCCAAACAGCAAAGACTGGACAGAGGACATCATCAAAAGCCACATCAGCAACTTTAATCCAGATGCCCATGTCTCGTTCCAAAAACACATGCAACATTAGAATTCAAGAATATATATCTCTTCCAAAATCGGTAGTCTATAAGGAAAGCACAATGATACATAAAATGTTTGATTTCAGTATTATATATAACTTCATGCAAGGAACTCAGTGAAGGTTATTAAACACCCAAATAAAGACAACTAAACCACAAACAAATAGCTCAATGAAATCAAGAAGTCAGTGCCAGGCAAACACTGAAGTGGATGCTCACAGCCAGCTATTGGATGGAACACAGGGTCCCCAATGGAGGAGCTAGAGAAAATACCCAAGGAGCTGAAGGGGGCTGCAACCCTGTAGGTGGAACAACAATATGAACTAACCAGTACCCCCTGAGCTTGTGTCTCTTGCTGCATATGTAGCAGAAGATGACCTAATTGGCCATCATTGGAAAGAGAGGCCCCTTGGTCTTGCAAACTTTNTATGACCCAGCACAAAGGAAGGCCTGGGCCAAGAAGTGGGAGTGGGTGGGTAGGGGAGCAAGGGCGGGGGGGGTGTATAGGGAACTTTTGGGATATCATTTGAAATGTAAATAAAGAAAATAATAATAAAAAAAGAAAAGAAAAAAATCAACTTAAAATATGAAATAGAATTAAATAAATTAAGCAAATTCAAGTTTAATAAAAGTTCAATAAGTCAAATCAAATGTTTAATAGGATATTTCTCAAACAGGATCAAGAAGAAAATGTAGTATCAGAGAGCAACACCCAGGTAGAGGAAATGAATCACTCAGCTCACTTTGGATCACAAAGAAAAGGTCCTAATTAATAGCTCATGAATAGAACATGCAGAACTAGCTGGACGTGGTGGCGCACGCCTTTAATCCCAGCACTTGGGAGGCAGAGGCAGGCGGATTTCTGAGTTCAAGGCCAGCTTGGTCTACAAAGTGAGTTCCAGGACAGCCAAGGCTATACAGAGAAACCCTGTCTCGAAAAAACCAAAAAAAAAAAAAAAAAAAAAAACCTTGCAGAACTCTGAGGCACTACAGAAAAACCAAACCGGTGAAGGAAAAGAAATCCAGCTTGAAGGACAAAAAATATTTTTCAACAAAATAAGAGAAAAAAATCTCAGAGTTATAAAAGAAAACACAAAAACAAAAATCAAAACTTGATGCTTATGAAGCTGAAAGAGTTATATATATAATACTAAATACAAGGAGACAAACACAAAGTCAAACAAAACTCAAACTTCCTATTTCATACTATAGTTAAACTCTGAGCATATAGAACAAAGAAAGAATATTGAAACCTTCAACACACAAAGACCTAGTTACATCTAAGCCAGATGCATCAGAATTGTAGATAATTTTTCAAATGATACCAAAATACCAAAAGCCTGGCTATAACATTTTGAAGAACCTCAGATGCCAAACCAGAATATTCTTCCCTGCAAAACCATGTATCTAATTGAAGTAGAAAGAAAGCAAAGATAAAAGCATTTGATAGATTAATCACCACATAAAGCGCCTTATAGATGATATTGGAAGGGATACTTCCAACCGAAGAAAAGCATCAGTGTATCCTCGAGGTGACAATGAAAAACAAAACGAAACAAACAAACAAAAAAACAGTGTTAGGTTATCAATGAAACAAAGGGAGACTGAGAAGCAAAACAGGATGAAGTCAACAAAATGACAGGAATCAATCTGGTATCACAGTAATAACTGATTTTCTGAGAAAATGAAAACATAAAACAAAAAGGATTCTATTCAGATAGGTACCAAAGTGAACTTCAAACCAAAAATACCAAAAAAGTAAAGAAGTATATTTAATATGGTTCAAGTAAAAACCCCCAAGAGGACATAACAATCCTTATGGGCAATTTCAATACCACACTTTGAAGCAGGCTAAAATACTGAGGCAAAAAATGAATAGGAAAGAATGGAGTTAAATGACATCATTAGTTTCAATAAAATACACATCAAATTATCTTAAAAGAAAATACTTGAAAGTTCCTTTTATTGTGAATTTTAGGCAAATATTACAAATTGTTTTCTGTCATCATTATTTTTATTTTTATAATCTATTGCACATGTGGAATATAGATGAAATATAATCCTTTATATTTAGTGTACTTATACCAGTACACTCAAACTTTTTTTTAACATTTAATTAATTACTTTATTTATTTACACCCCAAATGTTGGCCACCAACCCAATACCCCCTCTTGCAGAGTTCTTCCCCCTATCCTCCCTTCTCTTTGCCTCTGAGAGGTTGCCCCACACAGACCCCAGGTATCCACCACCTTGGAGCATCAAGTCTCCACAGGCTCATCCTATCACACTAAGGTTAGACAAGGCCACCTTAAAGTGGAGATTTCTAGTTTCTTTGGAAACTCAGGTTATTGTAATATTTTGCTGGGATAGACATGTGAAAGAATGCTTTGCTGAAGCTAACCCTAGTGAAAGTAGGTTTTGTTTTTGTTATAGCAAACACATGAAAGACACATGATGTTTAGAAAGAATATAAATGTGACTCCACAGACAGTGGGAGCTGGAGCATTGTTTTGTTTGCTCTGCCTCGCTAGTCTTTGCTGATGTCTCATGTATTGGTTCACTATACATTGCACTGCTGAGCTTTCCTTGTGACTTCATAGAGCTATGCTCACCACAGAACTTCTCATGAGATTTCTGCTGTTCTTGCTGCATCTACAGACTCTGGCTGATTTGCAAGCCTCACAGTTTCTTCTTGATTAAAGGGCTCTTACTGATTCGTTTGTGGTGTCTGCCAAGTGGACTGGGCTGTCCTTGCTCCTTCATGTTTAGTGTTTGCTGGTGGACTAGACTGATAAAAATGAACATTAAAATCACCACAAAGACTATCACTAAACAAGCCCATTTCCCCGTATCCTAATAACCTTTCTTTTGTACTGCCTCTGCTGGGTGGTAAGCTAGAGGACAGGTTTAATCCTTATTAAAGTAGGGTGTGTAAAATAGATGCCTACACAGCCCTCTGCTACATATGTGCCTGGAGTCTCCAACCAGCCTGTGTGTATTCTTTGTTTTGTGACTTAATCTCTGGGAATTCCCAGTGGTCCAGGTTTGCTGACTCTGCTGGTTTTCCTATGAGGCTGCCATCAACTTCAGTTCTTTCAGTCTTTCCCCTTACTCTTGATTTTTTCTTTTATTTTATGTTTTCTTTATCCCCTTTCCAGGTCTCCCCTCTGGAGCCCTCTATCCCATCCCCCTCCTCCTGCCACTGAGGGTGCTCCCCCACCCATCCACCCACTCCCACCTTTGCCCTTACTCTTACATAGGATTCCTTGACCTCAGTTCAATGTTTGGCTGTATCTGACCAAGACTTTTAAAATTACTTAGTAATTCCTGTTTATTGGAATCTATATCCAATATTTCTGTGCTTCAGGCTTGATTTGGACTATTTCTGGTCACAGAACTTAGATTATTTATTTAAATCAACTTTTCAGAGACAATTTTAGATGAATATAAATGTGTGTTCCCTTTTGAATTCCAGACTTGATTTTCTCAATCTCTTCTAAAAACAAACAAACAAACAAACAAAAAACTTATTGACATATAGCATGGTCATTTTATTTATGTTATATAATATTTATTTTCTGCTTCTCCTAGAATGTAAATTTGCTGCTGATGATAAAGACCAAATGGCATATATAGATATCATATAACACAACAAACACACAAAAAAGAAAAAGTTAATTAAGAGGAAAGGGAACCACTTTTCTCCATATGCTGCATTTATTATATTTTGGTTAAGGATCTGAATATTCATATAATTAAAAATGAATGTTGTTTTCTCTAATGTACTTTCTCTATTTGCAGGTCAAGGCAAAACTACATATACATGTTTCATGTTCATCAGTGTGAAATTACACTTTAAATAATTGATTTCTCTTTCTCTCCCCAAATCTTCCTTTCTCTCTAATAGATAACTCACCTTCAACATTCTCATCAACAGTAATGACTATGTATGTATTCATAATGCCTTTAATCTGATTGGCAAAATATTTTGAGTCATTCATTCTTTCACTTTTGGAGTTTTATTTATTCTGCCAGCAAGCATTCAACAACATGATGTTACAGTGTGTCCTTTAAGAAACATGCCTTTTTCCACTTTGACCTTTCTTAAACTTAAAATTTTAAAATGAAAATTAAAAATGTGCCACACAATTTCTTAATCATGTAGAAGAATATTAGGATAAAGGCAATGATGATAATGATTAAACAGCTATTTTACTTAGGTGACATAAAAGTTAGATTTCAATAAAAACTGAATGAATTAAACATGAAATACAAGACAGACTATGACATAAAGACAGAAATGGACATAAGGAGTAGAAAAGATTGATGGAGTAAGGAAAAAGCAAATGTACACCCTGCTCAAGCCCATTAGATATTTTAAACCCTTTATCCAGTACCATTTTAGCAAATAAGTAATGTCTTACTGATTTAAAATCAACTACTTCGTTAAAATATGTTTTCAACCAAAGCCAATGTCTAATTTATTCTATCTATCGAAAGCAGAGACAAGTCGACATTGTGGCACAATGTATTTAATGTTCAACTATCTTGAAAATTTCCTATAGATATATTTAGATATGAGCAGAATTTATAAGAAGCATCTACTGCCAATTCAACATAATATTCTATGTCTAATAAATCCTCCACATGTTTTTACAAATCTAATGAATTCCATTTATTCCTAATTATCTTAGTACAAAATAATAAATAATTGATTACTATGGAAATATGAATCTTGCCAATATGCCATATGTATTAGAGAATGGATCCTTTTCACACAGAGAAGGCAGTTACATGGCTATAACACCAAGGAGAAGATGAGTCAATGAGCTAAAACAGGAAGCACTGATGTGTTCCAAATTTGTTTAAAATTTCTAGAATTTTTATGCTTGCACTTCAAAGAATACATTTGTATATTTAAGAGAAGTCAAATCAAGTAAATGTCTAGTAGTTGAGATTTGAAAAATAATTAAAGAAACATTTTAAAACAAGGTCTTAAAATCATTTAAGATAATACAGTTTAAGAATGATGGGTAGGCCACATATATAATGAAGATCTTATTAATTTGCATAAGTATATTGTTGTGACATAAGATATCAATATAGCCATACTTTTTATAGGAAAATATGTGAAGTTCCAAGTTCTTCCTTAGGATGAAGAATACTATTTCCACTAGCTACTGATGGGCCTACTGTGGCTACATTAGACCCTGTCTCAATAAGGAAGTACATTCTACACTCTTGTCCACGCAGACATAGTCCTGAAGATTGTTCCTAGTTTTGCAAGACATGGGCTTCATCTTTCGCTCTTCCTTGTAGATTCCACAGATCATTTCTACCCTCATCTCTCTTCCCTGTCTCATTGCTTTGTCCCAACTCCTAACTTGGTTGAACCTCTGCTGCTCAACAAGACCACATTTGTCAGAAAAACATGTAGATTGCCCAGTGGATGTTCTCCACTCTATCTGTTATGCTAGAACCAATCCTTAGGGTTGATTCTAGTGTTACAACAGAATACCAGGTGCCACATCTCCTCTGCTCTATATGCCGCTACTAAAGAACCCTAAAACAACCCTCCTGCCCCCATATCCCTCTGGTTCCTGTGTACCACACAACAATTCTGGCAGGACCATGCTGCCTGAAGACTAGGTATGCTGCCAGCAAGTCTTCTCACTTATCTTGGTTCCCTCATACCCAATACTTCTGGTTGCCCAAAGTGATGCAACAAACCAAAAGCTGCAGCCTCCCTGACATCCTAAACTTCCTAGGATGCACTGACCACCCCTACCTGGTGTTCTCTTTCCAATAGTCTCTAATGTTTCTAAATAATCCTCATGACACACCAGTGAGGAATGACAATAAAAGAGGCAACACATATCCAACAGACTCTGAAAATCCAAAGAAAGAGAAATTAAATACCTCCCAACAAAGACAAACCAGAAATCAGCATTTAAATATATAATCACCCCAAAACCAGTTGTCAAGATGTCAGATCACTGTAAGTATGAACTAGGTCAGTATACCTTTGCCAGAGACCAGCTATAATACCACCACAGGCCCTGAATATTCAATCATATCTAAAGGATGGGAAAAAGACCTTAAAATCAACCATATGAAGATTATTGAGATCCTTAAGGGGTAACTGAATAAATACCATAAAGAAATCCAGGAAAATACAAACAAACATTGGAGGAAATGAATAAATCACACACACACACACACACACACACACACACACACACACACACACACACACCGGTTAAAGGAAAAGATTAAAACTCTTCAAGATCTAAAACTGGAAATAGAAGTAACAAAGAACACAAACCGTGGAAATTCTGGAAATTAAAAATTTAGGAATGTGAATAGGAACCGCAGAGGCAAGCTTCACAAACATCATACAATGAATATAGAAGAGAGAATAATAGACAGTTAAACTATGACAGAAGCAATGGATATATCAGTCAAGTAAAATGTTAAATCTACAGGTGGGATGAATCAGAATTGCCTTTCTTTAATTCTTTGCTCCTTTTTTTTTTTTTTTTTTTTTTTTTTCTTTCCTTATTCTACCAGGACGTCATGGTTTGCATCTGCAATAGTTTCTGGGTTTGATGTCTGCATGTAGGATGGATTCCCAGGTGGGGCAGTTTTTTTTTTTTTTTTTTGTCACTGTCTTTCCTTTAGACAGGATCAATTCTGGGTTAAAATTTTAGAGATGTGTGGGTGGCCCCATCGCACAACTGGGTGCCATGCCTATCTACTGGGGATGGTCACTACAGGTTCTAATTCCCCTTTGTTGGGTATTTTAGCTAAAGTCATCCCCTTGGGTCCCGAGTGCCTCTTCCTTTCCTGGCCTCTGGACCTTTCTAGTGGCTACCCTCAGTTCCCCATCTTTCACTGCTACATATTTCTATTCAATTTCCTGACCCTCCTTATTTCTCTCCTGTCCCTTCCCATAGCTAATCTCTGCTTTTTCCTCTCCCTCCTTTCTCCCTCTCATGCCCCTCCCTTTGCGGGGATGCTAGAGCAGTGAGGCAGGATTTGTTGAGTGGGTAAAGGAGCACTCACATAGAGTCAATGTGGGGGATGGGAAGTGGGAATTGTGGAGGGAAAACCAGGTAGGAGAATTTCATTTGAAATGTGAACGAATAAATGATTTAAAAACATGTTCAATCTAAAAAGTTCCTTTTATGACACAAAACATTCTAAAATACTGGGACATTATAAAAAAAAAAAAAACCACAAATACAAAGACAAAAAGCAAGTATATAGGTATAAAAGAAGGAAAATGAACACAGCTCACAGCTCAAAGGCCCAGAATATATCTTCAAATAATCATAGAAGAAAAGATTCCTAATCTAAAAATGTAGTTGCCTATAAAGTTACAAAAAGCATACAGAACAAAACACAGATTGGACCAGAATAGAAAACCCTTACCACATAATAAACAAAACACTAAATCTACAGAATAAAGAAAAAAATTATTAGAAGCTTCAAGAGATAAAGACAAAGTAACTTGTAAAGTCCAACCTATCAAAATTACAAGTGACTTCTAAATGGAGACTCTAAAACCCAGATGGACTTGGGGAGATGTGCTGAAGACTCCAAAAGACCACACATGCAAGTCCAAATTATTGTACCCAGCAAACCTTTTAATTATTATAGATGGAAAAAGAACATATTCCAAGCTAAAGTCAAATGTAATGAAATTTGTCTACAAACTTAACCTTAAAGGAGGTTCTAGATGTAAATCTTAAACCCAAGAGGTAACTCCACCCATGAAAACACAGGTGAAAAATAATCTCATAGCAGGATAATCCAAAGAAACACACAGAGAGAGAGGGAGAGAAGGAGAGAGAGAGAGAGAACAACCACATGCAGCAAAACAAAATAACAGAAATTAACAATCATTGATCATAGATATCTCTTAATATCAGTGGTCTCAATTCCCAATAAAAAGATGTAGGCTGTGAAATCAGGAATTACCCTTCTATACTACTCAAGAAACTCACCTCAACATCAAAGATAAATGTTATCTTAGAGAAATGAGTTAGAAAAATATTCCAATCAAATGGAACTAAGAAGTAAGGTGGTGTATCCATTTTAACATCTAAAAAAATAGATTTCAAACCAAAATTAATCAACAGAGATAGCAAAAGACACTACATACTCATTAAGGGAATAAATACACCAAGAGGACATTTATATTATTAAAATCCATGCCTATGACACAAGGGCACCAATTTTCATAAAACAAACACTACTATAGCTTAAATGACATAGTTACTCTCATATATGATAGTGGGAGATTTCAATACCCTACCCCCAAACAGCACTGGCTTGGTCACAAAACAAGTCTCAAAGAAAATTTAAATAATTCCCTTATCAGACAATATAAATTAAAGGTAGGTATTAACAACAGAAATAACATAAAGCTTACAAACTCATGGAAACTGACTACCTACCTACTAAATTAAAAATGAATTCAGCTCCCTGCATACGCACGTGACCTGTCGGTCCCCTGGCTCCGTGACCGGTGCAGCATGGCTCCGCCCCAGCTTGCCCTGTTCAGTGTGTCTGACAAAACTGGCCTCGTGGAATTTGCCAGAAGTTTCGTGTCTCTTGGTTTGAGTCTGGTCGCTTCCGGAGGCACGGCAAAAGCGATCAGGGATGCTGGCCTGGCAGTCAGAGATGAGTCTGAGCTAACAGGTTTCCCTGAAATGTTAGGGGGACGTGTGAAAACCTTGCCCTGTGCGGTCCATGCTGGGATCTTGGCACGCAACATTCCAGAAGATGCCGATAACATGGCCAGGCTTGATTTCAACCTTATAAGAGTTGTTGTCTGTAACCTGTACCCCTTCGTGTAGACTGTGGCTTCTCCAGATGTGATGTTGAGGCAGCTGTCGAACAAATTGATATTGGTAACGTGACATTACTGAGAGCTGCAGCCAAAAACCATGCTTGAGTGACAGTCATCTGTGAACCAGAGGACTATGCGGGGGTGGCTGCAGAGATGTAGGGCTCTGATAGTAAGGACACCTCCCTGGAGACCCGGCGCCATTTGGCCTTGAAGGCATTCACTCATACCGCTCAATATGATGAAGTGATTTCAGATTACTTCAGGAAACAGTACAGCAAAGGAATTTCTCAGATGCCCTTGCGATATGGGATGAACCGCCATCAGACTCCTGCCCAGTTGTATACGCTGAAGCCCAAACTTCCCATTACAGTTCTCAATGGAGCCCCAGGATTCATAAACTTGTGTGACGCTTTGAACGCCTGGCAGCTGGTGACAGAACTGAGAGGAGCAGTAGACATTCCAGCTTTCAAGCACGTCAGCCCAGCTGGTGCTGCTCTTGAGGTTCCACTCAGTGAGGACGAGGTCAGAGTCTGCATGGTCTATGACCTCTAACCGACCCTCACGCCCCTGGCCATTGCATATGCAAGAGCAAGAGGAGCTGATAGGATGTCTTCATTTGGAGATTTTGTTGCATTATCTGACATTTGTGATATCCCAACTGCAAAAATTATCTCCAGAGAAGTGTCAGATGGTATTGTTGCTCCGGGATATGGAGAAGAAGCCTTGAAAATACTTTCTAAAAAGAAAAATGGAAACTACTGTGTTCTTCAGATGAACCAGTCCTACAAACCAGATGAAAATGAAGTTCGAACTCATTTTGGTCTTCGTTTAAGCCAGAAGAGAAATAATGGTGTCATTGACAAGTCATTATTTAGCAATATTGTCACCAAGAATAAAGATCTGCCGGAGTGTGCACTCAGAGACCTCATTGTCGCCACCATCGCTGTCAAGTATACTCAGTCTAATTTGGTATGCTATGCCAAGGATGGACAGGTTATTGGCATTGGAGCAGGACAGCAGTCTCGGATACACTGCACACGCCTTGCAGGTGGCAAAGCAAACTCTTGGTGGCTCTGGCACCACCCACGGGTACTGTCCATGAAGTTTAAAGCTGGGGTAAAGAAAGCAGAAATCTCCAATGCCATTGATCAGTATGTAACCGGCATCATTGGTGAGGGTGAAGACCTGGTGAAATGGGAAGCACTGTTCGAAGAGGTTCCTGAGTTACTCACGGAGGCAGAGAAGAAAGAATGGGTGGACAAACTGAGCAGCGTGTCTGTCAGCTCCGACGCCTTCTTTCCTTTCAGGGATAATGTGGACCGAGCTAAAAGGAGTGGTGTGGCCTACATTGTCGCTCCATCTGGATCTACTGCTGACAAGGTTGTGACTGAGGCATGCGAAGAACTGGGGATCGTCTTGGCTCATACGGATCTCTGGCTCTTCCACCACTGACCTTAGCTGTCATTGTTTCCTGGTCGTAGATAATCATGTGTGGGGTCTTGGAAGTCCCTCTAGAAGAGTCATTTGTATCTTAATATTTGGGTGTATGGTTTAGTAGTTGGCTCTTACTTATTTGAAAGGTACAGCTTTCTAGCCTAAGACACCACGTGCGAGGCTTGTTTCTGCAAAACCTGAAGGCATCCCTCCCTCCTGAAGCCAGCTTTCAGGAAAAGTCCCTGTGAGACACTTAAGTGCAGGTAACCAGGAGAAGCCACGCTGCCTTATGATGACACACCCCCTACCCCCTTCAGAGGTCTCTCCCCAGGGCTCCTTTCTTCCAGCCTCACAGCACCTTAGCTGTTTGCCTCCAAGTATCCCCTGGGAGCTGGATCCTTTGCTGGATCTAGATAACTGTTCTTCCTTTCTCCAGAACTGCTTAAAATCTCTGTTGGCTACTCTGTTTGGTATAAACCTATAAAGGAGAACTTTTCTCTCAAAGTGAGCAGATATGGACGGGAGTGTTGGGGGCTGGGGAGACATGGTGGTGAGAACTTCCCTGTACCAGGCAGGACATAACTGGATCTCTGTCCCTGTCGTTGTGGTCCTCACTGTTCACACAGAGGATGCCTGTGGTCCGTTAGCCTTAGGTTAGTTTTGCCTTCTTTTCAATCCTCTAAATAAATTTTAAAAGTTTTTAAAAAAATGAATTCAAAAAGAAATAAAATCATTAAAGACTTTATAGAATTCAATGAAAATGAATGTTTACCATACATAAAATTATAAGGCACAATGAACACGTTACTAAGAACAATGTTTAGAGCATTAAGTACATACAAAGGAAAAGGAGACATCACATACTAGCAACTTAGGACAACTTAAAATGCTACCCAAGAGTAGCCAGCAGGAAATAATCAAATTTCAGGGTAAAATCAATAAAGTAAAAACAAAGAGAACAATACAAAGAATCAATGAAACAAAGAGTTGGTTCTATAAGAAAATCAACATGCTAGAAAAACTCTAGACAAATGAACTAAACAGCAGAGAGATTATCCAAGTTAAAATCAAAAATGAAAATGGGCCTCAAAGAAATGAGACTTGTTCCTCAAAGAAATGAGCCACCAGCAAGCCCCAGATGCCAGGAAAGTACAAGGCTCCCAGGAAACAATGGGGATGACATTAGCTGAAATACCCAATAAAGGAGGGGGGGTGACAACTTGTAGAGACCATATCCAGAGGTTAGGCACAGACCCCCCAGTTGAGGGATGGGACCACCCACCCGTCTCAAAACTTTTAAACCAGAAATGCTTCTGTCTAAAGTAAATACAGGGACAAAGAGTGGGACAGAGACTGAAGGAAAGGCCACACGGAGACTGCCCTTCCTGGGGATTCAGGTCATATTCAGATACCAAACTCAGTCACTATTGCTGATGCCAAGAAGTGCTTTCTGACAAAAGCCTCATATAGCTATTTTCTGAGAGCCTAACTAATACAGACACAAACGCTCACAGCCAATCATGGGAGTGAGCTTGGGGACCCCAGCTGAGGAGTTAGGGGAAAGAATGAAGTAGCTGAAGGGGTTTGCAGCTCCATAGAAAGAACAGCAGTATCAACCAGCCAGACACCCCAGATCTCACAGGGAATAATCTACCCACCAAAGAGTACACATGGAAGGACCTATGACTCCGGATCAATGGGAGGGTAACCTTTTGGTTCTGTGAAGGCTAAATATGTGAAGGGGGAGGCTAGGTAACTAGGGCAGGAGCGGGTGGGTGGGTAGGAGACCATCCTCATAGAAATAGGGAGAGAGGGGATTAGGTGAGGGGTTGCCATTTGGATACGGAAAAGAGGATAAGATTTGAAATATAAATAAAATATCCAATAAAAAGTAAATATTAGTACACTAAAAAGTAAATATTATTATGTTTTTGCGAAACTCCAAAAGAAGAAAGAAAAAGAAAATGATGACACAAAATAGCCAGAAGCTGGAAAGAATCCAGATGTCCCTCCACAGAGGAATAGATACAAAAAATGTGGTACATGTACACAATGGAGTACTACTCAGCTATAAAAAAATCAATGAGTTTATGAAATTCTTAGGTAAATGGATGTATCTGGAGGATATCATCCAGAGTGAGGTAACCCAGTCACAAAAGAACACATATGATATGCACTCACTGGTAAGTGGATATTAGCTCTGAAGCTCAGAATATCCAAGGTACAATTCTATCCGTTTTAGAAGGGGGGAATAAAACAGTCATGGAAGAAGTTACAGAGACAAAGTGTGGAGTAGAGACTGAAGAAATGACCATCTAGAGACTGACTCACCTGTGGATCCATCCCATTTACAATCACCAAACCCAGACACTGTTATGGATGCCAACAAGTGCTTGCTGACAGGAGCCTGATATAGCTGTCTCCTGAGAGACTCTGCCAGTTCCTGACAAATACAGAAGTGAATGCTCATAGCTATCCACTGGACTGAGCACAGTGTCCCCAGTGAAGGAGCTAGAGAAAGAACCCAAGGATTTGAAGGTGTATGCAGCCCCATAGGAGGAACAACAGTATGAACTAACTAGTACCCCAGAGCTCCCAGGGACTAAACCACCAACCAAAGAATACACCTGGTAGGACTCATGATTCTAGGTGCATATGTAGCAGAGGATGGCCTAGTCAGTCATTAATGGGAGGAGAGGCCCTTGGTCCTGTGAAAGCTCTATGCCCCCACTGTAGGGGAGTGTCAGGGCCAGGAAGCAGCAGTGGGTGGGTTGGTGGGGGAAGCATAGGGGGAGGAGGCTTTTGGACAAGAAACCAGGAAAGGGGATAACATTTTAAATGTAAATAAGAAAATATCTAATTAAAAAAAAAAAAAAGAAAAGAAAAGAAAAGCGGCAAAGAAGAAATCCAAATAAATAAATAAATAAAACATTAGATTGTACTTTAAAAGTCTGTACTACAAAAAAATTGAAAAATGCAAAACAGTAATTATCAATAGATAAAATTTACCGGTATGAAATCAAGAGCAGATAAACAATCTAAAGAGATGTATAACTCACAGGAATTAGAAGAAGTCATTAATAGTCTTCCAACCAATAAAAGCTCAGGGTAGATCGTTTTAGAGCAGAATTCTACTACTTTTAAGGAAAAACTAAAGCCAGTACTTATAAATCTTTCCGCAAAATAGAAACATAAGGAACATTAACAAAAGCTTTCTATCAGGCTAAATCACTCTGATAATCAAACCAAAGATTCACCAAAGAGGGAATTACATATCAATTTTCTTCATACACATTGATACAATACTCTAAAGTACAAACCAAATCCAAGAACACATCCGAAAGATTATCACCAAGATCAAGTAGGCTTTTCTCAAAAGATACAGGAAGGGAATCAGTAAATGTTATACATCACATAAATAGACTGGATGAAAAGAAAACACATAATCATCTCATTAGATACATAAAAGCCTTTGATAAATTCCAACACCCCTTCATAACAAAAGTTCTGAAGCGATAAAGGACACAAAGAATATGCCTACATATAATAAATGGAATTGGCAGTTAGTCAAAAGAAAATATCAAAATTTAAATGTAGAGAAACTCAAAGCAATTCAACTAAAATCAAGAAAAACAATTTTTTCTACTTCCTCTATATCTATTTAATACAGTGACTGAAGTTTTAGTTATAGCAATAATAAAATTATAGAAGGTCAAGGTTATTTAATACCCAAAACTAAGACACCAAAGAATTGTTGTTTGTAGATGATATGGATAATATTAAAAAGTATTCAACAAATTCCACCCCAAAATTCCTATAGCTGATAAACTTTTCCAGAAGTGGTTGAACTCAAATAAAAAAAAAAGTAACCTACTTATATAAAGATGACAAAGTAACTGACAAAGAAATCAAGGAAAGAATACCCTTCATAATAACCTCAGGTAATAAAAACTGTCTTGGGGTAATAGAAATCAAGCAACTAAAAGACTTTTATGATAAAACAAACAAACAAACAAAAAAACCCAAAAAACCAAAACTAAAACTTAAAACTTCAAGTCTTAAATGAATTGATGACAGGTGATGGAAGGATCTTTAATGCTCAAAGATCAGAAAGACTAACAGTAAAAATGACCATTCTACCAAAAGTATACAATTCTCATAAAAAGTCCAATACAGTGTTTTACAGACCTGAAAAGAATGTTTCTCAACATCATATGGAAAAACAAAAAGCCCAGGATAGCTTAAACAACCATCCCAGATTTGAAGATGTACTACAGAGCAGAAGAAGAAAAACTGCATGGAATTGGCATAAAAAAGACAAGTTGATGCACTTAACCAAATTGCTGACCCAGAAATTTATTTACACATCTTTAGACACTTGATTTTTTTTTTATAAGGAAGCCAGAAATACACACTGGAAAAACAAGTATCTTCATAACATTGTGGTATGTTAAACTGCACTGCACTTTTTTTTTTCAATTTTTATTTGGTATTTACTTCATTTACATTTCAAACACTATCCCCAAAGTCCCATATACCCTCCCCCACTGCTCCCCCACCCACCCACTCCCCCTTCTTGGCCCTGGTGTTCATTCCCCTGTACTGGGGCATATAAAGTTTGCAAGACCAAGGGGTCTCTCTTCCCAATGATGGCTGACTAGATCCTCTTTGCTACATATGCAGCTAGAGACATGAGCTCTGGGGGTGCTGGTTAGTTCATATTGTTGTTCCACCTATAGGGTTGCAGATTCCATGGGTACTTTCTCTAGCTCTTCTATTGGCGGCCCTGTGTTCAATCCAATAGCTGACTGTGAGCATCCATTTCTGCGTTGTGTTTGCAAGGCACTGACATAGCCTCACAAGAGACAGCTATATCAGGGTCCTCTCACCAAAAATCTTGCTGGTGTATGCAATAGTGCTTGCGTTTGGTGACTGATTATGGAATGGATCCCTGGGTGGGGCAGTTTCTAGATCTTTCACTTCCTTAATTAGAGTCACACCAAGGTTTTTTATATTTTTTGTGAGTATTTTGAAGGGTGTTGTTTCCCTAATTTCTTTCAAATCCTGTTTATCCTTTCTGTAGAGAAAGGCCATTGATTTGTTTTAGTTAATTTTATATCCAGCTACTGCACTGAAGCTCTTTATCAGATTTAGGAGTTCTCTGGTAGAATTTTTGGGGTCACTTATGTATACTCTCATATCATCTGCAAATAATGATATTTTGACTTCTTCCTTTCCAATTTGGATCCCCTAACCTTCTTTTGTTGTCTAATTTTTCTGGGTAGGACTTCAAGCACTATATTGAATAGGTAGGGAGAAATTGGGCAGCTTTGTCTAATCCCTGATTTTAGTGGGATTGCTTCCAGCTTCTCTCCATTTACTTTATGTTGGCTACTGGTTTTCTGTAGATTGGTTTTGTTTTGTTGATGTATTGGCCTTGAATTCCTGATCTTTCCCAGACTTTTATCATGAAGGGGTGTTGGATTTTGTCAAATGCTTTCTCAGCATCTAAGGAGATGATCATGTGGTTTTTGTCTTTGAGTTCAATTATATTGTGCAACAATTGATGGATTTCTGTATATTAAACCATCCCTGCATCCCTCCAATGAAGCCTACTTGGTCATAATGAATGATTGTTTTGATGTGTTCTTGGATTCAGTTTGCGAGAATTTTATTGAGTATTTTTGCATCCATATACATAAGGGAAATTGGTCTGAAGTCCTCTATCTTTGTTGTGTCTTTATGAGCTTTAGGTATCAGAGTAATTGTGGCTTCATAGAATGAATTGGGTAGAATATCTTCTGTTTCTATTTTGTGGAATTGTTGGAGAAGAACTGGAATTAGATCTTCTTTGAAGGTCTGATAGAACTCTGCAGTAAACCCATGTTGTCTTGGGCTTGTTTTTGTTGGGAGACTATTAATGACAGCTTCTATTTCTTTAGGTGATATAGGACTGTTTAGGTCATTAATCAGCTCCTGATTTAACTATGGTACCTGGTATCTGTCTAGGAATTTGCTCATTTCATCCAGGTTTTCCAGTTTTGTAGAAGGATCTGATGATGCTTCAGATTTCCTCCAGATCTGTTGTTATGTCTCCCTTTTCATTTCTGATTTTGTTAATTAGGATGCTGGCTCTGTGCCCTCTAGTGAGTCTGGCTAAGGGTTTATCTATCTTGTTGATTTTCTCAAAGAACCAGCTCCTGGTTTGGTTGATTCTTTGAATAGTTCTTTTTGTTTCCACTTGGTTGATTTCA
>NC_034593.1:68632267-68640397 GCF_900095145.1 Mus pahari
TTAAATCCATTTGTTTCATAACTTCTGTTAGTTTCACTGTGTCTCTTTTTAGTTTCTGTTTCCAGGATCTGTCTGTTGTGAGAGTGGGGTGTTGAAGTCTCCCCCTATTATTGTGTGAAGAGCAATGTGTGCTTTAAGCTTTGCTAAAGTTTTTTTTTTTTTTTTTTAATGAATGTGGCTGCCCTTGCATTTGGAGCATATATATTCAGGATTGAGAGTTCACCTTGTAAGATTTTACCTTTGATGAGTATGAAGTGCCCCTCCTTGTCTTTTTTGATAACTTTGGGTTGGAAGTCTAGTTTATTAGATATTAAGATGGCTACTCCAGCTTGTTTCTTCAGACTGTTTGCTTGGAAAATTGTTTTCCAGTCTTTCACTCTGAGGTAGTGTCTGTCTTTTTCCCTGAGATGAGTTTCCTGTAAGCAGCAAAATGTTGGGTCCTGTTTGTGTAGTCAAACTGTTAGTCTATGTAAACTGCACTTCTATATTTAGAAGATGGCAAACAGATTCCTATTTTTACCCCAGATGCAACTCATGTCCATGTATGTTAAAGAACTCACATAAAACCATAACACTGACCTTGATAGAAAAGAATTAGGGGAATAACCTTGAATAACACACACACACAAAACCCTTTCTGCAAAAAATAAGCACAGGCATTAATGAGTGGAAGCTCATAAAAGTTCTGCAAGGCAAAAATACCATCATTTTTACAATACGGCAGCCTACAGTATGGTAGAAAAATTTTATCAGCTTCACATCCAACAAAGAACTGCTATCCAAAATATTTAAAGAACTCAAACTCTAGATATCAACAAACCACATAAGCCAATTAAAAGTGGGATACAGGTCTAAAAAGGGAATTATCAATTAGTGGTTAAGGAGCATTTGAAGAAACATCTTTATCCCTTAGGGAAATGCACATCAAAACTACTATGAGATTTTATCTTAAACCTGTCTGAATGGCTAGGTCAATAACACAAATGACAGCTTATGCTGGTAAGGATGAGGAGCAAGGAAAACACTCCTCCATTGCTGGTGGGAGGGAAAACTTGTACAGCTGCTGTGGAAATCAATATGGCTGTTTGTTCAAAAACTTGGACCTATCTACCTGAAGACAAAGGCATACAACTCTTGGTCTTATAAACAAAGGATTCTCCATACCACTATAAGAATGCTTGTTCAGTTATGTTCATTGTGGCTTTCTTCATAATAGTCAGAAACTGAGACTAACCCAGATATTCCTCAACAAAACCCTGTAGGTGGAACAACAATATGAACTAACCAGTACCCCCTGAGCTTGTGTCTCTAGCTGCATATGTGGCAGAAGATGGTCTAATCGGCCATCACTGGGAAGAGAGGCCCCTTGGTCTTGCAAACTTTATATGACCCAGCACAAGGGAAGGCCAGGGCCAAGTAGTGGTCGTGGGTTGGTAGGGGAGCAGGGGTGGGGGTGGAGTATAGGGAACTTTCGGGATAGCATTTGAAATGTAAATAAAGAAAATAATAATAAATAAATTTAAATTAGTATGGGGTAAACATAATGTGGTATATTTACATAATACAATATAACTTAGCCATTAAGAAAATTCCTCCTGAAATTTGCAGGCAAAATAATGGAGAAAGAATAAAAAATCATTTTGATATAGGCATGGAGGAAAAGAGGGAGAGGGAGAGGGAGAGGGAGAGGGAGAGGGAGAGAGAGAGAGAGAGAGAGAGAGAGAGAGAGAGAGAGAGAGAGAGAGAGAGAGAGAGAGAAGAAAAACATGATTCCTAATAATATTCTGCTATTAAATGCAGAAACCCCACAGCTAGCCATTATGGAAAGAAAGAGTGAAAATTCAGCAGAAGATCATGACCCACTGAATAAACTAAGCCAGGCTCCTATGGGCACACAGAGACTGAAGCAGCAAGCATGGGTCCTGCATGGGTCTCCACCAGGTCCTGTGTATAAAAGTTATGGCTATTAGCTTGGTGTTTTTGTGAGACTCATTAAAGCAGGAGCAGGGGTGTCTCCTTCACTTTTCCCTGTTCTTTGGATTATTTTTTCTCTCATTGAGTTGACTTGTTCAGCGTACATAGAAAGGGTTTTGCCTTGTCTTGTTGTGTCTTGTTTTGTCATATTTGGTTGTTCAGACCTTTCTTTTCTGAGTGGATCTGGTGCAGAGAGGATGTGGGGGTAGTGGGGAACTGATGTGGGGAGGGGAAACTAACATGTGGTGCATTGTATAAAAGCAGAATAAACTGTCAAGAAAAATAGTGAATAAATCAATAAACTTTACATTTTAGATTTTAAAATCTTAACTTTTTTATGTTTCAAAATAAACTTATTAACACTTTAACTGCTATTTTTAAATAAAATTTTTAAAATAAATAAAATTGAAGATTATGCCAGCTATGAAACATTGGCCTTTGAATTCATGCAGAAGAGGTCATTAAGGCATAATAATGGAAATCTTTTAAAGGAGATTTCTTAGTGGCAGGTATCAAGACAATTTAATAAAATACTCTCAGTCCTGAAATTCACATGGAGGAGATTGCTGTTTCTCATCCTTTTGACTACTAATTCACTCACTGTGTAGTTGTAAGTCTCCCACAATGTTTTCTCACTCGCAGAATTTAAAACTATAAATAATGTAAAACTTTGCAAATGATTTGATCACATATGAAGAGAAGGGGACTGTTTAATTGTAGAAATATTTTCCATATCATTACTGTTATTACTTCCAGTTTTGTATGTCAGTGGTCTTATAGCTTCAATAACAACAAAAAAAAAAAAAAAAAAAAAAAAAAACAAAATAAATCATCTCTGTGGGTTGTGTGGAGAGGCACAATCCTCTGACAAACAGGGGGTCTGGTCTAGCTATTGAGTTTCATCACATCTAAGCAAACAAAAACAAAGCAACTCTTTAATAAAAAAAAAAAAAAAAAAAAAAAAAGAAAATAAAATTAAATTTGCTCATGTAAGATCAAGACTACAATTATCCCAGTGTTTAATCTTCTCTAGTGTCACAATGAATTTAAAAATGACAACCCACATAGTTTGACCTGTTTTCCTTCTCAATGTATTTTGGTCCCATTATTTGGGCCAACAGAGAACCCAAGATATGAGGCAATTTTACTAATAAAGACACTAGTATTGATAGTCAAAAAGATTTCAGTTTGTAAACTAGGATGCTAAAGAGTTATGATTACAACCACCACCTTAAGACTAAAAACTGCAAACAAAACATGCGTATTTATCATGTACCTGATTTCACATTCTATAGTAAATGTCTTTCAACTCATAAAACAGCACTCTTGGTTATATAGATTTTTTATGTTTTGATTCTATGACCACTTGGATCTTCAAGGCTGAAATGTCTTATGTTCAAGTTCTAGGCCTATGGAGACTAAAATGTGAGAAATAGTCTTTCACCAGGTTTTAAAAATGATAAAAATAAAAAGATAAAAGCAAGTAGTGTCAGCTCTGTGGAGAAAGTGTTTGCTTGTACAGAATTTATAGAGTGCATTGCCAACATGAGAGATGGTATAGCCCAGTTTAAACCATGCTTGGCTGTATCAGGAGTGATTTAATTTTAGGAGGGCCGATCCTGTGAACTACAGAAGCCTTGCATCCCTTTTCTTCACAAAACACTACTTTCATTTGTGAGAAATTTCAATAGATAACACTACTTTTAAAATCTCTATTCCACTTCTTGTCATCTCTTTTATTCTAACTCTTAGGACAAATGCAAAAAGAAAACATAGCCCTGCCATAAAATTTTTCAGGAGAAAAAATTTTAAGGAAATATGACTTGTATTTTTCCAGTCACTAACACAGACGCACAGAGAAATACCAATCATCACAGTGCATCTTACTGTCTTGTCAAGCTGGCTGACTGAACACTGCGTACTCATTCTGAACTTCTCAGACAACCCTACTTTTAAAACACAAGCACAGGGACAAATATCCAAGGTATCTTCTAAAATCATTTATGATTATTTACCCAGGAAGTAAACCAGTGAACTTAGTAGTATCATAGAGCATTGGCACAAAATAAAAATTCAGAGAAACAGTTATTATGAAAGAGTGGTGATGAAGCATAATGCTGTCCTGGATGACCAGGCATTAGGTGAATTCTGTCTCAGTACAGTCTTGCCTTAAAGCTTGGAGATCAGTTGTCTTTGGTGCTGGGCAAACATTCAAAGGTGAACACAGTGGGACTGCAGTAGGCCCCTTTTATCTAGGTTTTCTTCTGCTTGGAGAGTGCAGGCTCACAGGCTAATAGAAAGATGCTCGCAAAGAGGGACCCTGACTGTAAACCTCAACTTTTCTCCACAGCTCTACATAGTAAATTATTATTGCCGCTGTTAATCCAGAATATAAATGTTTTTCACTTTCATTTGATTTCCTTCCTTGCTCCAGTGGTTAATGTGTCAGCAATAATCTCTCTAGATAATAGTTTCTTAGGATTTAATGCCTCAAAAGATTCTAAAATACTACAGTGAAATTACTGCTAAAAGTTTATGACTTTACTGGGACCCGAGCATTCTATTCTCTTTTCAAGTAGGGTACTTCAGTTGGGTTACTGCATCAGTTTACCTGTTCTAGAAGGAACATATAACAAATGGAGGAATGTATGCACATTTCTCTACCCAATCCCTCCTCAAATACATTCAAAATAAACACAAGCCTTCTGGGCCTGTAAATGTTTATAGCACTGATGTTAAATAAGGCTTCAAGAGTATCAGGAAAAGTCTGTCTCTACTAGTCTGTATATTGTGTACAATTTATTTTACAACAATTTCTAATACCTGTTACTGAATCAAAATTTAATTCTTATTTTGATTGTGAATAGTAGAGAACAGATATTTATATTAGTAAAATTATTAGAATTAAAGCTATATGTTTTTATTGGAATTATTATTAAGAACTCATCTCCATATACATATATATGTTAAAAAGTGATAGAGTATTCCAAATATACAATACATATATTGTATATACTTTTAAGATTATATATATTAATATATGCTTAAACCTCTGTATTCTTATGTATCTGACTGTTTGATTTTTTATAATATATCTATACATAAATTCTATCTTCTTTCCAACTGGAACAATATCCAGAAAAATGAGAGACATAGCAGTCAGAAGTAAGCTTACATTTGTACTATACTTTTAAGTTCCTTTGTATATTTTGTAAGTATCTTAGAAACAGTTTACCACTAAGAAGTCCCAACCTGGAGGCAAATAAACAAAATAAAACAAAACAGAACAGAATAAAAGCCATTGGAATACTTAGTGGCCAAATCTTTTTGTAAATATAATTGCTCTAAATAGAGACTGATATGACCTACCTCTGGAAACCCTAGGTGTTAGAATATTTAATCATTTCCTTCTTTTGTTAATGTGGAAAATGCCTGAGAAAACGCGTCTCAGGGAAAGAAATTTTGCTCTTCCTCAAGATTTGAGAAGGTTCAGTCTTTCAGAGTAGAAAAGCATGGCAGCAGGATGATTGTCCTGAATCAAAACTCAAGAAAACAAGTAAAGAAAATAAATGGCAGTGGTCTGTTTAATTGCTCCTCTTTGAATGCTACTATCCACATTAGTATTTCAGCTAAACCTTCCTCAAAATATTGGCAGATATCCCCAGAGGCAAATTTCAGTGGTGGTTCTTAATGCAGTCAGGCTGACAATGAAGATTAACCACCAAAACTATCCTGCTTCATAAATACTAACAGTCTTCTGAGAATGATAAGGACATGTTAAAAAAGAAAATCATAGAAGTTTGGTGAGATGCTGCATGCCTGTACAGACTGAAATAGAATGAGAAAAAATCATTAAAATAAGAAATAAATCATTAAACTGGCTACATTGATGTCATACAACTCAGCACAAGGCAATGGAAGACAGTTATATAATTCTTCATCTCAAAAAATTATGAGTGAGAGAGCTTTAAGCATGTTATTTTTTGTTGAACAAACATTTTGATTCACTGTATCTATAATGATTAGTTACAAAGTATACATCCTGATAATCAAGGGAAGCTATAATGGAACCAATCAGCCAGAGTCTGTGAGAATATGAGAAAATAGGATTAAAAAGGAAATCTAAATAATTTGAACCACACATCCTATAAATTCATAAACTGTAACTCAAACCATCTGTCATATTCCATTGATTTTTTTAACCAAATAATAAATTTACATTTGTTTCTTCGTGCAGAAATTGAAACTCAAAATGATCAAGTATTCTATGATGATCCAGCTTGTTTTTTTTTTATTTCTAATATAACTGTTAATTCTTTTAGAATTCCCTGTGATATATTTTAATGATTTAAAAGTTGTATACTTAAAAAAAAAAACAAAAAAAAAACAACAAAGAAAAATCTATTTAAGCCAATGTGCGTAGCCTATATACTTTTGGCTATGTGGCCATCTATATCCTTTATTCTAGGACTTTGTTTTGCTGGATGCACATAATACACATCCTATCACAATAAGTGTGGGTTTCTACATTCACCTGCAATGCTGTGCTTGG
Source organism: Mus pahari (assembly GCF_900095145.1). NCBI lineage: Eukaryota > Metazoa > Chordata > Mammalia > Rodentia > Muridae > Mus > Mus pahari. Next base: position 68,638,794 of record NC_034593.1, read on the forward strand.
AAAATATTGTTTCCTTCTGCACATTAACCAGATCTGGCTCTTGTAATCTTACAACTTCTTCCTTGATAATTGTCGAGCCTGACGTAGAAAAATTTTGTTATAAATATCCCTTCAGTGACTGAGAAATCTCTAAGTTTCTTATTTTCTGTATCTTTCCAAATTGTGGGTTTCTATATTTATCGCCATATATAGACAAACATCTCTGAGGAGGGCCAGGAGACTTCACTAATCTATGAGTATACTGATATATTTAATGCTACATACATTTGGCAAAGCGGTGGTTATAGGTTTTCCCTGGACCTTATGACCTGTATAACCACAGTTTCTTGACCTTGATAACTATGTCAGGTATTCCACCTTATGAAATGTGCCTCAAATACAACCCTAAAGGGAGTGGCTGCTCTCATGGCAGACATGTCACTGTTGTATCAGTGGGCATATCCTGCTAGGTTTGTCAATATGGAAGCTCAGAATTAATATCTCGGTAAGACTAACAATTACTTTTTTTCTCTAGTGAGGGCCCACAAACTCTTCCAGGACTCAGAAGGTTAAGATATAGGCATGCATCCAGTTTAGTACAAGTTTGATGTCTCTATAGTAAATCGTATCATAATTCAGCCTTCAGCAAGAGGATCATATTGTTAATTTCTGGAGATTAAGAAAAACAAAGGCAGTATGTGTAACATGTGGGGGTCAAGAAGAGCCTATTCACCAACAATTCCAATAGACACAATATGTTTTTCACAGTGAGCTTTTGGCTAGAAAGTGTTCTTTAGTAGGGATATTTTCATCAAGTTATTGAGTAACTCCATTTAAACTCTTCCTATATATGTGAATGTGTGTTCTAAAACATTTCTATGATAGTAAGTTTTCTTGTGATTTTTTTTCAAATACTTTATCATATGTTGTGATGAAAAACATGAAACAAGAAAACAAATTTGTTTCTCCAGGCTGTGGATACCAAAGAGCCCATATCATTGCAGATTTCTGAAGGTAACATGTTGAAATATGAATATGGCATTTTCTTCCTGGCTAAAGAAGAAATATCCTCTTTCCCAGATGTTCACCAGCCCAAAAGATGTCCCAGCAGCAACTTATTTGTTTGTACTTTTTAATTAAAATGTTGCGAAACAGTCCTGTATACTAATAAAATTCATTATTTAAGTATTAAAAGCTTATACAAACAAGAAGATGACAAGATTAGAAATACATCAGAACAGAGGGTAAACGCATGGGAATCTCAGGAGATCATAAGAGAAATTCAAGCTTGAGTACTTTATGCTGCATTGACCATATAACAACTGTTTCTTTGGGTATTGGGTTATGTGTTTAAAATCCCAATTCCACAGAGCAGTCATTTCAGAGATAGTGTTCCTTTATAGGGTTCATTTTGCTATGATAAGTTAAAATAACCAGAACAGAAAAAAAAAAAAAAAAAAAAAAAAAAAAAAAAAAAAAAAAAAAAAAAAAAAAGAAGAAGTTGGAGCATCTTCTGGGTATATGTCTGGGACGGTAATATATGTGACTCATTACTTCTCTTTATCTCTCCCCTCTGTTCTTAATCTCTCTCTCTCTCTCTCTCTCTCTCTCTCTCTCTCTCTCTC
>NC_034593.1:68640932-68664970 GCF_900095145.1 Mus pahari
AAAAAAAAAAATGGCCTTCTGGTTTACATCTGCACCTGGAGCTGATCCTGTGTCACAGGAATCTATACCCAAATACCATCCCATCGGGAGAGAGCTGGTCTCCCAGAAGTGCCAACACACCTGTGAGCACAGGTAAGACCAAGACTTCTGCTCAAAATCTTGACCCAAGAGGGATCCGACCAGAGTCATCAGGACAAAGGAACCAAGGAAATCTAGGTCACAATGAGAAGACTAAACCGAAGGATAATAGATATAGAAGAGCATAAAGATTCCCAACTTAAAGGGACAGTAAATATCTTCAACAAAATTGTAGAAGAAAACTTCCCTAATCTAAAGAAAGAGATGCTCATAAACATACAAGAGGTCTACATAGCTCCAAATAGATTGGACTAAAAAAGAAATTCCTCCTGTCAAATAATACACAAAACACCAAAATGCACAAATCACAGAAAGAATATTAAAAGCAGTAAGGGGAAAAGGTCAAGTAACATTTAAAGACAGACCTATCAGAATTACACCAGACTTCTCACCAGAGATTATGAAAGCTAGAAGATCCTGGGCAGATGTCATACAGACTCTGGGAGAACACAAATGCCAGCCAAGGCTACTATGCCTAACAAAACTATCAATTAGCATAGATGGAGAAATCAAGATATTCTGTGACAAAATCAAATTTACACAATATCTTTCTACAAATCCAGCCCTACAAAGGTAATAGATGGAAAATGCTAACACAAGGAGGGAAACTACACCCTAGAAAAAGCAACAAAGTAATCTTCTTTTAATAAATACAAAAGAAGATAGCCATACAAACATAAAAATAACATAAAAAATAACAGGAAGCGCCAGGTGGTGGTGGCACATGCCTTTAATCCCAGCACTTGGGAGGCAGAGGCAAACAGATTTCTGAGTTGGAGGTCAGCCTGGTCTACAAAGTGAGTTCCAGGACAGCAAGGGCTACACATAGAAACCCTGTATCAAAAAACCAATCAATCAATCAATCAATCAATCAATAAAATAAAAAATAAAAAACCAGGAAGTAACAATCACTATTCCTTAATATCTCTTAACATCAATGGACTCATTTTCTCCCTGCAAATACAAAGAATAACATACTGAATACATAAACAGGACCCAACATTTTGTTGCATAAAGGAAACACACCTCAGTGTCAAAGACAGAACCTACCTCAGAGTTAAGGGCTGGAAAACAATTTTCCAAGCAAATGGTGCCAGGAAAAAAGCTGGAGTAGCCATTCTAATATTGAATAATAACAACTTTCAATAAAAGTTATCAAAAAACGATGAGGAAGGAAACTTCATAATAGTCAAAGGAAAAATCTACCAAGAAGAACTCTCAATTCTGAACAGCTATGCTCCAAATGCAAGGACACCCACATTCATTAAAGAAACTTTAATAAAGCTCAAAGCACACATTGTACCTCACAAAAATAATAATGGGAGACTTCAACACCCAACTCTCAGTAACAAACATGTTATGGAAACACAAATAAATAGAGACATACTGGAATTATCTTACTACAAAAGCCTATATTCAACAAAACTGGAAAATCTGGATGAAATGGACAATTTTCTAGACAGATTCTGAATACCAAAGTTAACTCAGGATCAGCGAATTCATGTAGACAGTGCTATAACCCCTAAAGATATCAAAGCAGTCATGAAAAGTCAGGACCAGATGGATTTTGTGCAGAATTTTATCAGACCTTCAAAGAAGACCTAAGACAAATACTCTTAAAATTATTCCACAAAATAAAAACAGAATAGTACCCAATTCATTCTATTAAGTCACAGTTAAGCTGAATATTCTCCCTAGGTTATGGAACAGTTTCTGTCTTATCAGGAATTTGTTACCATTTCCTTTCACAGATGAATTCATAAGAGATTTTTTCCATTTCTATCATATTTAATGTTACAAATAGATTTTAAAAATTGGTTGAGTGCATATTACTTTTAGCTTCAAAAGATATAATATTTATTTAAGAGGCATTTAACTATTATAAATTATTTTGATGATTTAAAAAATGTCAATACTGAATTGTATATTTTAAAATAAATTTGATTAGTTTAATAAAAAATAAAAAATTAAAATTAAAACAATAATGTTCATTGAAAAACATATAGTTGCCTCTATCTAGAACTGACAGCCTTAAAAATTGTTGCAATGTAATTTTGATTTCAATTATTTTATCTCTTATATAATTTACTGTTAATATCTTATGTAATAATATTTTTTAATATTTATTTTACATATTCCTTCTTTATATCATAATTTATTAACAGGATTAGATTATTCTTTTACTTAAAACAATACAAACTTTAGAAATCAGTTTATATATTGAAATACATTAAAATGTAAGGTGATATTTTTATGGAGACTAAATTCATTGAGGTAAATAGCATAGAACTATAATAATTTGGAATCATTTATAATTATGGCACAATTGCTTGGTTAAACATTAGATGTAGTATTTCATAACATAGTATGAGATGCTGAATTCATTAAGATAATAAGTCTTATGGTTCACATAGTAATTACAGTAAAACATGGTGTTCCCTACCTCTTAAGCTGCCATTCTACTTTAAATGAGACTTTAATGTACCCCCAGGATGTGAATCGATAATGAGGAGGCCAGCTCTTCCTATTTATAAGGTTCATTGTGCAATAATAAGTCCTTTTCATATTCTCTTGACATTTAAATAAATGAAAACATGATATTGAGATTTTGATATTTGTCCAGACTCATATTAAACAAATTGCATAGCATTTAGTTTTTTAAAATTAGATCATCATCGCCTTTATTTTATTGAACTCTAGTCATAAAGTCTCAATTCCCAATTCTTCACTGGACTGGACTTCAGAATACAGTACAACTGGTCTCAAATGTAAATCCTTTCTGTCTCTGCCTCCTATGTTAAGGGATTATACATTAATACTATTGTACTTGGCTCTGAGTGTTTAAAAAGTTTTAGTATTATTGATCTGTGAATAATAAGGTAAACCTGAGTAGAAATCTAATGTAGAATTTCACATCTCTACAAATTATGTACCGTGGTGCACCCTGACAGGTATGTCTCTATATGAGAAATGTGAATTTTGTTTTTCAAAATACTCAGTAATGTGAATATAAAGACATGATTCAAAAAAACAACTTTAAATGCTTGATTTCAAGTCACATTCATTTTATAATTTCCGTTCATTTTACTAATATTGGCAATTAGTTTGTTTCAGATGCCATTAGTTTTTGAAATAGAAAAATGAGGGGATTATTCATTTTTCCAGTTCTTTTCACCCTAAAAATGGAGAGACCAAGTATTATATAAGTATGTCAACTCCAGGTACTACACCAAGGTAACAGAGATAAAGTGTGGGAGTAATTTTATTGTTCAACAAGGTATATGTGTTTCTATAAGTTATACACGCAAGACACTTCAGAAGCTAGTAAAGTCAGTTTAAATAAAGCAGAATACCCTAATAGAGGATAAAGCTTGAAAATCCAAGAATGTGTGTTATTTCCTAATATACATTATTAGACAAAATCTAGAAGATTAATGCTTATGAATTTTGTTTTGAAAGATACTGGAAGCTACTGAAAGGCAGAAGAGAGGGTTCAGAAATCAGTTTATATACTGAAATACATTAAAATGTAAGGTGATATTTTTATGGAGACTAAATTCATTGAGGTAAATAGCATAGAACTATAATAATTTGGAATCATTTATAATTATGGNACAATTNCTTGGTTAAACATTAGATGTAGTATTTCATAACATAGTATGAGATGCTGAATTCATTAAGATAATAAGTCTTATGGTTCACATAGTAATTACAGTAAAACATGGTGTTCCCTACCTCTTAAGCTGCCATCAGTNGTTACATTTTGTATTGTGAAGTATATTGGACACTAAAATGTATAATAAAAATTATTATTATGCTTTGTAGGGTTCCTATGAAGAAATAACAAAATATCAAACTATATAATCCATGTGAGACCAGAAAGACATAAAATAAAATTTCAAGTATGAGTTATGTGACTAGAGAGAGAGTTCAGGTCTTCCAGAAGCTATGTTTTAGCAACTCCATTCTAATGAGTTCATAAATCATGTGAGAAAAGTACATCATTTTCTCTTTATAGAACCATTTATACATGCTTTACATGTGTGGCTATCAATTTTCTTATCCTTATAATTAGTTTCTTAATTTTTTGATGAATATCATAAAATACTGTAAAGCTTGGGAGTACTATTCTATACTTTAAGCAATTATGAAGCTGAGGAAAACATGGACCTGACCCCATGCAAAGGGATGATAAGTAGATATTTTTGGCGAGTAGTAAATGACTATGAGTCTGAAATAAAATGAAGTGAAAGATTGACAGAATGACCCTGGGCTTATGCCTGAAAGCAGGAAACCGATATAAACCTGTTGTTATGCAACCACACTAATTGTTATCTGAGCATCCTGATGATCAAGATTGATTTTATCAAGATGTTCAGATGATAAAATTTAATTAGAATTTTGTCATTCTTGAATAAAACTGGATTTTACAAATGGTTAGCCATTCTTCTGTAGCCTAGGAAATGTTTGTTTTGATATTAGTACGTATCAATAATTGTCTTTCATATAGTCCTTACTTCTCTTAGTATGTAGCAGATTTATATTATCAGTCCAAACTGTCTCCTTATGTATTTATATTACATTTGTATCATTCTTCAGCATAATGTATTCACACTGATGCATCCTATCTCTGAAAAGCAAAATATGCACAAGTATTAAGAGGATACATTTGGAAGGAGAACAGTGAAAGACGGTGGTAGTGTAATGTGTTTCTTATTAAATACTATCAATGGTCTGAAAAGAATGACATAAACCTGTAAAACCCAGCTCTAGCTGCTAATAAGCAATTAAAACCCACAGGGCTGCCTTTGGGTTTCCAAAGACACAGCCAGAATTGGAGGTAACCAGAATGTACAGCAGGGATAGTGTCCCTGGAATTTTATTTTGAGTGAATACAATGAAGACAAATGAAATATAAGACAAAATCACCAACATTTTTATTGACTTAGGGGCAGTGCAAATCACTGTATTTATTAAAGTCGTGTTTGTAATATCCTAGAAATAAATACATGAAACTCAAATGGAACTGATGTAGGTAGGGCTCAGTAGAATCTGAGCTACACACACATGAAAAATCAGATACAGACGTAGCTCTGTACTTATCATCTTAGAATTGGAGATTGGCAGGAAGCACACAGAAACAGGAGAATAACAGGGACGTTCCTGGCCAGCTGGATTAGAATCAATCTTCATATTCAGAGAGAGAACTCACTTCAAAACAAATAAGGTGGTATTAGAGGAAACCCCTGTTGTGTACCTTCTGTCTTCATAATCATTCAAATACAAAAAGGAAAAATAAGAAAGAACTAAAGGAAGAAAGGAAAGAAGGAAGGAAGAAGGAAGGGAGGGCGGGAGGGAGGTAGGGAAGGAGGGAGGGAAAGAGAAAGAGTGGGGGACAGGGAAGGAGGGACAAAAGGGAAGGAAGAAGCAAAATGTTTCTTGCCTATCTGCATACATTTTTGGAAAAAAAAAAAGCTTTTTTTAAATTTTCTTTTAAAACATTTTGATTGACTAAATTTATTGTATTTGTGAAATACTGAAAACTGAACCTTCATTTGTCTTGAGCTTAAAAGCCATCTTTTAGTAAAAACAAGTTAGATTCATTCCTGTTTATGATTAAATCTGTTTCTCAAGGTTTGAGATATGCCACACCTCTAACCTTAACTACAAATATTTCCATACTGCCTCTTCCAGGAATTGCCAATCATGCCTTTGTTTCAAAAGATTAATGTGGACATTTTGTTTTGAGCATGTTATTACCACACTGTTATGTCCATATTGTTATGACTTCTTGTTCATAAGAACTTGTGACTACATTGTTAAGGCCACCTTACAAAGACATCCTTATTTCAGGAGGTTATTACTGTATTCAATTTATATTTGAAAGAAAAAGAGCATTTTATTGGACTAAAAAGGGGGTCTGTAGAGAGAATATCTTGTGTATTGAATGACTGCATCACCTGTCAATTAAGAAACATATGGCCTATAGGAAAGGATAAAATAGAAGGTGGGGCATCTGGGAGAAAGAAAGGATTCTAGAATGATTCTGTGATAGACTAAGGCCCCGGAGAGTCACCCAGGAAGAAGTGATGAAACAGATGTACTGTACCTCACCACAGGTAACCAACCAGTCACATGGCAGAATGCAGATCAGAATAAATGGGTTATATTAAGTTATGAGCTAGTCAGAGAAGAGCCTAGATGTATATAGTCAATGTACTTGTTAATATATTTTGAGCCTGAGTCATATATATATATATATATATATATATATATATATATATATATGATTTTTTTATATATCATAAAATCGTGTATATTTATATATTTTACCTGCCTTACCTTTTTATTTATGTATTTATATATTTTTTCCTTTTTGTAAAATTGGTTATCTTATCTATTTACATTTCAAATGTTATTCTCTTCCTGGTTTTTCCCTCTGCAAACCCCTATCACATTCCCCAACCCCATTTCTATAAGGGTACTTCCCCACCCACTGGCCCACTCCTGTCTCACTGTCCCAGCATTCCCCTACTTTGTGGCATTTTATTCATTGGTGCAGACACTTAAGATAGATTCTACATCCTGGCTATTGAGAATGGCTCTCTTATTATCAGGGAATGCAGAAATACTGTCAACATGATAATTTCATGTCATCAGAAGCTAAATTGACTCAGATTTAAAATTATATAATTATATACAATAAAATTTTAAAGACTACCCTAAATCTAGTTAAATTTTATAAACAAATTCTGTGGGCAGTAGTATAGAAGTCAATGATAGAAATGGTTATATAGAAAATACTGATTTTTTTCCTAAGTAATAGCAGTAATAGTCTTTTATTATTTTGTATTTTTGACTATACATATTTATTATTATTACTCATTAATCATTTTTAATAGTCCAATCCTTATACTCTGACTGGTCTGTCCTCCGTCTGTTCCTCATCCCATTTCTCCTTCCCTGTCTCCAAGAGAATACACCCCCTTCCCCACCCCACCAGACCTTGGCACTTCTTGGGGCCTCAAGTCTCTCAAGGGTTAGGTGCATCTCTTCTCACCGAGGCCAGACCAGGCAGTCCTATGTTCTATATGTGCCAGGGGCCTCATATCAGCTTGTTTATGCTTCCTGGTTGGTGGTTCAGTGTCTGAGAGATCTCAGTGTTCCAGTATATTTGAGACTGCTGGTCTTTCTATGGGGTCTCCTTCCTCCTCAGCTTATTACAGCTTTTCCCTAATTCAACCCCAGAGATGCCCTGCTTTTGTCCATTGGTTGGGTGTAAGTATTTGCATTTGACTATTTCAGCTGCTCAATGGGCCTTTAGGAGGATAGCCACAGTAGGCTCCTATCTGTAAGCATACTCTAACATCAGTCAGTAATAGTGCCAAGCCTTGGAGCCTCCCCTTGATCTTGATCCAAATTTGGACTAGTTTCAGTCTCTTCTTCATTTTTCCTCCTGCATTTCTTTTACTTTTTTTTAATTTTCATTTTTAAATTTAATCATTTATTTATTTATTTATTTACATGCCAGATTTTATTCCCCTCCTGGTCCACCCTCATGACTGTTCCACATCCCATACCTCCTGCCCACCCCCATCTCCATGAGTATGTCCCCACCACACACACCACACTCCACCAGACCTCTAAACTCGGTGGGGCCTCCAGTCTCTTGAAGGTTATGTGCATCTTCTCTGATTGAACCCAGACCCAGCAGTCCTCTGTTGTATATGTGTTGAGGACATCATATCAGCTGCTATATGCTGCCTGGTTGGTGGTCCAGTGTCTGAGATATCTCAGGGTCCAGGTTAATTGAGACTGCTATAGGGATGCCCTCCCCCTCAGCTTCTTCCAGCTTTTCCAAATTCAACCACAGGAATCAGCATCTTCTCTTCATTGGTTGGGTGTAAATATCTGTGTTGTGGACAGCCCTGGGGCTAATTAAATTTGATGTTAATTCTGTTCTCCTGTGAGTGGTTGTGAACAACTTCAGCATTCAGGTGATTTCCTATAAACCTGCTTCCCACCTTACTTTGTAAAATAAAGGAGAGCTAATGATTGGGCAGATAAAAGAGAAGGTGGAGCAGAAGGTGGGGGTGGGGAGAGAAGAAGGAGAATATGGAAGAGGGAGAAAAGTGGAGCAGAAACACATGGCCTGGGGAAATGGCAAGTTCTAAGGGGTCTCATAAGCTGTGGAAGATGGTAGTACAGAGGTACATCTGCCCAATCTAGGCACACAGCATGTAATCATATTAATTGTGTTGTGTTTTCATTGCCGGGGCATATTTGGGTTGGAGAGATTTACTGCAACATATCTGCATCTAACTCTTTTAGCTGCTTGTTGGGTCTTCCAGAGTGCGGTCATGATAGGTTCCTTTTGTGTGTGTGTGTGTGTGTGTGGTGTGTGTGTGTGTGTGTGTGTGTGTGTGTGTGTGTGTGTGCTCCACAGCCTCAGTAATAGTGTCAGGCCTTGGGACCTCCCCTTGAGGTGGATCTCACTATGGACCTGTAGCTGCACCTTCTTTTTCTCAGGCTCCTCTCCATTTCCATCACTGCAGTTCCTTTAGACATAAACAATTATGGGTCAGAGTTTTGAGTGTGGGATGGCAACCCCCTCCCTCACTAGATGCCCTGTCTTTCTGCTTGAGGTGGGCTCTATAAGTTCCCTCTCCTTACTTTCTGGCATTTCATCTAAGGTCCCTCCTTTTTAGTTCCGAGAGTCTCTCAATTCCCAGGTCTGTGGGGCATTCTGGAGTGTGCCCCAATCCCCTACCTCCTGAAGTTGCCTGTCCATTCATTCTGCTGGCCCTCAGGGATTCAGTCCTATTACACCCCAATAATGTTCCTCCTTTTCCTTCTCTGTCCCCTCTCCTACCCAGATCCCTCCCTCTGTATGCCCCCCCCCCCAAGGCATCTCCCTCCCAAGTGGTATTGAGGCATCCTCACTTGGGCCCTTCTGCTTGTTAACCTTGAGTTCTGTGAATTGTATCCTAGGTATTCTGTACTTTTTTTCTTGGTTAATATCCACTCATTAATGAGTATATACTATGCATGTCCTTTGGGGTCTGAGTTACCTCATCCAGGATAATGTGAGAAAACTAGCAGGCAAAGGAATGGAACTTTTAGAAAAAAAAATGATTTTTAAAGAATAAGTAGAAAAGTGATAACACTGAAGCATTTATAGAAAATAAATACCTATAATAAATTTAGATAAATAAGCAGAATAGCACACCATATTGAAAACAACCAAACATTGTTGAAGGAAACCCTTAACAGAAAGGCAGAATGATATCACAGATTATGATTGGAAAGAAATATTAAATGTCACTAATATCCCAACTCATGAGCATAAGCTTTGGAATGTCACACAAATTATGTTTAGTAAACAAGGAGAAGGAAGTTTAAAACTCATGTGAGACTATAAATGGCCATGAAAATTCAAAGCACTCATGTTAAAAGTGTTAAAGCTTGAGGCATCATAATAGGACTTCAGCATGTGGCGACATGTGACAACACAACAGGATCACATTGTTATCACATCAAACACACAATGGCAGCAAAACAGGCAGGCCATGCTGCTGAGAAATCAATGCATGCACCTCTGGCCAAATGAGTTATAGTGCAAACAGTATAATACCTTTAATAACTTACGTTTAGAAACTGGTTACTCTTGTTCACCAGAGTGAAATTGAACTCTTATCTCACATCATCTACAAAAATGAACTGAACTTAGATTTGGAACTTAAATGTAAGAAATGCCATTGTTAAAGTATGAGAATAGAATATAGCACAGAGCTTCGTATAAGTACAAGGAAGTTTTGAGTATAACCTCAAAACATTGGGAATGACAGTGTAAAAAAAAAGAAAAAGAATGGAATTCCATTAAATGCCCATGTATTAGTAAGGTTTCTACTTCTGTGGAGAAAATAAACAAAACAAAACAAAAACAAAACAAAACAGACAGAAAAACAAAACAAAACACTGATTAACAGCAACTTATTGAGTAAAGGTTTAATTGGCTTACATATCCAGGATCATAGGCTATTGAGGAAATCAAAAGCAGGAACTAAAGCAGAGGAAGTGTGCTGCTTATAAGCATATGCCTCATGGTTTCTTCCCTAGCTTTCTTAAATGACCCTGGACACCCTGACCCAGTGTGAAACAGTCCCAATGTATTGACAACTTCCACATGCATAATTAATCATTAATAATCTAGAAAGCATCAAAATCTATAATTTGACCTAAGTCAAACTAAGAGGCATTTTATGAGTTCTGATTTATTTTTCTTGATAAGGCTAATTGATAAAACTAACTAGGATATAACGATAGAATATCCTAGATATGGACGTTGGTTGTTGTTGCTTACCATATCTTTTATTTTCTATTATTTTAGGAAATTTTTACTGAGAAATCCCACGAAGAATTAACAGAGGTTGTTTGAAAGCACTGGACTGACTGCCTTCTGTCAAGCTCTTTCGAGCTGACTTCTCTGAGCTGAGTAAAGACACATAATCCTGAGGTGTGGAGAGAGAAAACTCAAGTTGGCATCCAATGCTAAATAAGTCAGGGCTAAGATAAACAAACAAGAAAACAAAGCTAAAAGAGTAATCACATTGATTTTCACTGGTAATAAACAACTATAAAAGTAAATAAAAGTGCTGCTGCCTAATTTCTCTCCTTTGTGTGCTAAATGAGAAAATGTAATATGATTATAATATCATCCTCCACTAATAAATAAAAAAATAAAAAACAAAAAGGAATATATTAAATAAAATTTAAAAATGTGTTTAAAGGGGTGAGAAGAAATATAATACTCCAACTTAGCTTATCAAATGAATAGTTGAAGCCTAGGTAATGAACTAAAATTAAAAACCAATTGATGCAATAAGAGAAAAGCTCATTCTTAGTGCTGACTCAGCACCTAAGGGTAGTGTAACAACCTATGAATAACAAGTCAGCAACTTAAAGCTTGGCTGTGCACATCATACATGGATAAAGGTCAGGCTCCTTTGTAAAATGATTGCACATGATATAATTCTTTTTAGTCTATAAAAAACAAGGAGGGAGTCAATGATTATCAAGTATGGTTAGTTTATGAATGCGGTCTTTATCACAGGAGAATCATCACTCCCAGTTATGTTTTAGGAAGATGATAGAAAGAGAAGTTGGCAAACATAGTGTAAGAAATGGATCAGCCGTCAGTGTGAACTGTGGGAGGGCACTGGAATAGAGAACTGGGAGGAAATTCACAAAGCCCTATTTCCTACTAGCTTACTTGATTCAATGAGCAAAATCGGCTTCTAGTTGATCCTGACTTGCAAGTAGATACAATATTCCAACTCAGTGACCACTTTATTGTTTTGCTCTGCCTGCTAATGGGAGACAGTGCTTGCCTTCATTCACTGACTACTGCAGAACTTCAGTGTGCTGGTTTGCTTCTTAGGTTGGTTCTTGCTAACACTGAGGGACAGAGCTCTTCTATCATGTGTTATCTGACAGGGTCTATCATCTGTTCATATTAGTGTCTCACATATCAGCCAGGACACAGAGTACCCAGTTTCTCCTATGATAAGAAAATGATAGAAACAATTTTAAGTGATTCATAATTTCTGGGCTGTGATGTCTTAGAGGAGTACGGGAAAACAAGGTTGCTCATATCATGGTGTCCAGAAAGCAGAGATAAGCAGATAAGATCATGATACAGCCCCCAGTCTATATCCTGAGTAACATACTTTCTCCTATTCTCTCATAGCTCCTACTTTCCAACACACCTCCAAATACATTCATCGCCAGAGAAAAAATTTTAGTCATCCCCATAAGTTGGCAATCAAGCTTATAAGTCAATGAGGCACGTTTCACATTCATACCATAATGGAATACATTATATAAAACCTGGACATACATACTTGTACTTTTTTTTCAATTTTCAACTCTGTGAAGGTGTTTGATAAATACAAGTATATTTTAGGAGAAAAGTATAAATAAAACTCAGTTGCATGAAATATTTAAGAATTATGAGAGACAATTTTAACACTGTGTATATGGAAGTGAAAGTCAGGTAAGTAACTGACCAAATATTTAATAAGGACTTCATAGGAAATAGTCAATGGAAAGTGAAAGATTGCTCTTCAGCTATTCAGTTCTTTATAGAAACTAGGAGGATAAGAATGCACTATCATAGTTATGCAAATTATGAAAGAAAACACTGTCAGCTAAACAGAAAAAAATGAACACAGAGCAATGAACACGGAAGAGTTGCACAATGACTGGACAGGATAACAAGAACTACTTTATGAATTAACCGGTTAGAGGACTTGTACTTTAATTTCATATGATGGAAACTCGAGTCGTTTAAAAAGAGGAGGTATTTGGTCTGGATTCTTACGAAATAATTTACTCTGATGAAGTTAGAGTGTGGATATTCCTGGGTACAGTCTAGAATCAGAGATTTATTTCTTTATCTTGTTGCAGCAACATACCAACTGGTACATGAAGGAAGAAAGGATTTATTTTTGACTCCTAATTTGAGAATACAGTGCAGTATGTCAGGGATGGCACAGAAACAGGAGAGTAAGGCAGCAGGTTACATTCTGTCTGTGATGAGGACATCTACAGAAATAAGTGTTGGTGCTCAGCTCATTTCTATATTATTTCTTTCAGACTGCAGTGCATGTGCTAGTGCTGTCCCCATACAGCATTTGTCTACCTACCTCTGTTAACCCAGTCTAGAAACTCTGACAGACCTACCCAGAAGTTTGTATTCTGGTTGATTCTAGAACTTGTCATATTAAAGTTAAATACACCATCTCAACAGTAAAGCACATTCTAGTTAGTATTACAATGTGTGAATGAGGGCTTTGGCCATAGGTTTAGATGGCATCAGAGTTGAGAGAAATAAGTGTGGCCACTGGTGCATTATGAAACAGAAGTCAGGGAGGGCAAATAGAGGACAGAAGTTGTTTCTATTTACTAACCAAATACACAAACATGTAAACTATTAGGATTGTTGACTGTATATGTTACTCGAATATTAACTATGTTGAGCTTAAATTTCACATGAGAAGTCTTGGTAAATATTTGCAATAACAATTTTGTTAAAACTGAAAATTAAAGGACTATGTAAAGAACAATGCTTATGTAAGTGCCAACCAAAAAGAAAATTGACATCACACAGTAAATAGGAAGAGGTAAAGTGGGAAGTAATGTAGGTACCTTTGGATGAGTTTAAAAAAATTATTTGCTTCTAAGGGCACTTACCAAGCTCTATACTTTTATAAAATTACTTTGATGTCTGTTTGTATGCTTCTGTTAGCCTTCTAACCAAAGGGAATTTCATGTTACATGCATTATCCTAATTTCAGTGCCTAGCATAACACTAAAATGTTTCAGTACCATAATATTTGCCAAATAAATCAATGAATACAAATCTATATGAAAACACTCTTAGAAGCAGATAGAACTTTAAGTGATATAGGGAGAAGGATACATTAAAATGACCATGAAAGAAGATGAAAAAATGAGCATAGTCATAAAGGTATCACCCATTAAAAAAGGTAATGGAAATATTTACATAGGTAAGTGATAAAATCTGTAGTTAAAAACGAGAGAGATTCCCAGCAAATGAAGACTAAAATCAATTCTTTTGATATAGCACCTTTGTGAATCTTATGCAGTGAAAAGAACATCATAATTCAGAGGACTGGGGAGCAGAATGAATGAAACAAAAATGACAACTGTAAATACAAGGCAAGACTCTACTCAAAACTTTGAAAAACAAAACAAAACAAAACAAAACTATACTCAACCAAATCAAAGGGACAATGGTGTGGGGACATTGAACACCTTGCCCTAAATGGCATATTTCACTCTGAATGTGATTACAGGAGCTTTATGGTCACAAAACAAGAACAAAAAGGCAGTTATAAATTAATGCCATTATCAAAGTCATTGATCATGACAGCAAGTAACAAAATTAAAAGTACGCACCGAATACTCTAATATAGATTGTAGATGCTTTCTGATAACATTATTACCTGTTGGGTTGATGTAATTTAGAGATCTGTTACAAATACTTTCCAGAGGTTTTACTTAAAGTCAAAAGTGTGTGCCTGCACTGTAAAATAAAAGTAGCCGAGCAAGCAGATGAAACAAGCCTGTAATCTGTATTCCTCAATGTTTTCTGTTCCAGTTCCTATCTCCAGGTTCATGTTTGAGTTCCTGGCCTAACTAATCTCAATGATAGACTGTGACATGGGTGATCAACCAACAAACCCTTTCCACTCCAAGTTGGTTTTCATCAGTGTTTCTATCACAGCATCAGAAAGCAATCTAGGACAGGTTGTGACATACAGTTGGTAACCTCATTATACACCTTGGTGGCAGAATACAGAAAGATCATACTGGAACTCAAATAGGGACTTCATCTGTGACAGCTAGGCATCTGAGTACTAGAACTTGCTGTCAACAGTTAGAGGATGAAATTCAATGGTGATTCTGCCTGCCTGTAGACTTTGCATGTTAAAATACCAATTCTCCAAGCAACCAGTGTGTACAATGGTACAATAATGACAGGACTGTTAAGGGGGTAACCAACGAATATCTGATTGGATCTGTGGCTTGAGGCATAAGAATTCATGCCTTATAGTATGGATATCATCAAATGTTTTTACTGAATATAAGCATTAAGGATGAACTGAATAAATTTGTCTGGCTAATCAGACTCGTTTGGATGCTTCTTAAACATTTAAATTTAAACCACAGACTGGTATTGTCATCCTTAATCAAATAAGAATGCCTTTGCATTGATTTTCTAATAATGCAGTGTCTAATGGTTGGTCAGTGGTCCAGAGAACTAAGTTTTTAGAACATACAACATTCAATGGGACACACCATCACAAAACTGGAGGTGGGAAAAATAAAAGAGCCAAACCATAGGGAGTAGGGCTGTGAAAACCTCTGTTATGGGCATAATATGACTGTGCCATCAATGAATTCACCACTATATTTACTTATATTGGGACCATACAATACTGAACTAGTCAACTTCCAGCTATAGATGACAGGTAAACTCAAAGGATTTCTCTCTTGCCAGGGATACTAATGGAAGACTAGGACTCCTGGAGGAAAGTAATTCATTGATTTTTACATCTAGCCAATGTTGAGTTATTCATGCTTCTGTAGATAGTGGCACACTAATGCCCATGTAACTGGCCTAGGTTAAACCCCAGTGGGTCACAAAGGAAAAAGAATAAAATAGACATAGAAGTTTAATAATGTTTTGGTGGGAGAAAGCAAGGAGGTTTGGTGGAAGTAGGGGATAGATATACTCTTGGTGGAGAAAGGAGTCCTTCTAGAATGCATAATACACATGTACAAATTGTCAAAGAATATATTAATTAAAGAAGTGATACATTCTCCAGGTTTTACCTAACAGTCTAAAGGATGTGAGGTATGTTTCATAGTGGGCCATGAATGGACACTAGGTTGAAAAAAAAATAGCTTAAGAAAATTCTAGCTAATAATTTTCACATCTTAATTTCCCAGAATTAGGAAATTCTAACCAGCAAACCAGATTGCAGGAGCAAACCCCAATGAACAAGTTAGGGAAGGGACTGAAGGAGCTAAGAGGAATGGCAACCCCATAGGGACACCATCAGTGTCATGTAGGCTGGAACCCTGTGAGCTCCCAGAGAGTGGGCCACCAAACAAGGATCATACACAGGCTGGTCCAAGACCCTGGGACATATGTAGCAGAGAACTGTCTTGTCTGGCCTCGGTGGGAGAAGATACATCTAATCCTGTGGAGACTTGATGTCTCAGGGAAGAGGAAATGTGTAGAGGTGGGAGGAGAACACGTTCAGGGGCAAAGGGGACAGGGGAATGGGAGGTAAAACATTTGGGATATTTATAATAAAATATTAAATATGTATAATAAGATAAAATTATATATAAATATATATGCATATTTGGGGACAGGATCTCCTATGTAGCCCTGGCTGACCTAGATCTCAGCATTTATAAACTAGGCTAAAATGAAATTCATAGGGCTCTGGTTTTCTGCCTCCTAAGCTTTGAGATTAAAGGCATGTTACTTAGCATTCACTCCTTAAAATCTATTGTATATTTCAACACTGCTGAAGTACCTAATACTTTTCCTAGGCAAAATACATCCTGAAGTACATTATTAAATATAAACCAAATTAAGAAATAATTGAATTGTTCTTCACAAACTATAAGTATGCAAAATCCATGTATAGGTAATTATGTAGAGTTGTTTCTGTGTGAGAAGATTTTTTCTTTTAGGTTTACATATAACTTATAAGTAGGTTATTTGGGAGATGACCATTAAATTACAAGTAATCTTTTTTATACATAATAATAGCATATATTTCTTGAAGAATTCTCTCCTGACACTATCCTAATGCTTATCAGTGAAGACAATGTTCTCCTCAACAATAAAGCTATCTCTGTGAATGTATGTAGCTTGGATATTTGAATACAAATTAACCTTAGAAAAAATAATACTATATAGAATATATTGAACTCTTCAAAGCTGAGGAAAAATATTTGAAAAAAAAGTTAAAAATCCAAATGCTAGTAATGAAAACATGAAACTAATATTGCTAATCATTTATTGATATTTTGATTTGTAACCCTTACAGTTACTGGTTTTTGTGGTTTATATGATTTATAATATCTTGAACAAAAGATTATAGTTATACATTTGAGGATAAGTATGCATATAAGAATTTTATTTATCTGTGATATCAATTTCAGTAAGTTAACTCTAAATTTAAAAGATAATATAAATGTGCTAATTCAAGCTTTTTAAACTAAATGACAATAAATCATGAAAAATGTAAGTTATTTCATTATACTGTGTACTTGTGGGACTTTCATACTAAAAAATAGTATGTCAGGTGTTTTGTGTTTATGGCCCTTACACACAAGAACACTATTACAATAGACCACAAGGAGCATCTTTATAAGCAAAAGATAATGAGTGAAAAGATGTGATTATGTTTTAGCAAGTTCAGTGAAGAGCAGAGTGAGCTGTTATTGAGAGATAAAAGACAGAAAATGAAGAGATGAAATGAATAACGTCAAATTTGAGGAAAACTTCGAAGCCACAAATGTAAAAATGAAGATGTATCTATCCACAGATGAGACCTACACTCAAGGCTGGACAAAGTTTGACACTGTTAGAATTTTCAAATTGAAGCAGATTCACTTGAACATACACATTCACACACACACATACACACACACAATATGACAGAAAAATTCAGTGTTGAAATAAATAGATGCATACAGATTGAACTGGTTAATTAAAATGTCATAGAATTGCTGCACTCATTTATATAACTTTCTGCATATCATTAGGATTGGTTCTTTGTTGTCTTGGATAGCCATCCTGTCTAGAGCAATATGGAGTCTCAAAAAAAGTACTTCTATTTCCTTTACTAAACAGTGAGTTTATTTTTTATGTGTTTTAAACTAATATTTTGAGAATCATTAATTGTATTTTTATAATATTCATCCCTCTTCACCATCCTTCTATAGATACACCAACCACATTTAACCCCCCCCCAACTGCGTACACTCATTCTTATTTTTTAATACTTGAGTTAGCTACTATTTCCCACATTGCCTTGAATTTGTGTACATTTACAGAATATTGTAGAAACTACATAGGCTGGCTCCTTAAGGAAGGTATCACCACAACTTTAAGTGGCTGCCATTTTCCAATATTTCTTCTGTTAGGCATGTGACTGACCACATTAGCTCTCGAGGCTGGAATTTTGTCTGGCTTTGGGTTGTGTAAATATCTGAAAATGCTGACACCCTATGTGTTCATTTGTGCATCTGCTCATTGTGTTCAGAGTACAGTTTCCTTGAAGTGCATTACTGCTTCTTTCAGTATTTCTACTCACTCTTCAGTGTCCTCGGAGCTTATGGGGTGGCACTGGGATATCAATATCTCAGTTAGTATTCTGTTTCATTGCCTCTTATTCTCTACATGTTATCCAGTTGGTAATGTCTGGGTAAATTGTCATCTTCTATATAAGGAAACTTCTCTGAAGTTGGGAGATGCACATGTCTGAGTAGATTAGGAAGTCACTTAGTAGTCAAATACTATGTGCTATTCCCAGGACTATAGGAAGTCTATCCCTAGGGCCCACTACTCATCCAAATGTATGCTCTCCCTCTGATAACTGCTCAAGATATGAGTTCTACCCATCATCAGATTAATGGCTAGTACAATGTAGAAAGGAATTTACAGGTAATGAAGAGATCTGGAACAATGATGCACAGTGAGGTAACCCAGAAAGACAAACACCACATGCTTTCCCTCATTTGGGGATGGATGATAGCTTTAAATCTTCTAATAGTTATGTTTCATTTG
Organism: Mus pahari; assembly: GCF_900095145.1. NCBI lineage: Eukaryota > Metazoa > Chordata > Mammalia > Rodentia > Muridae > Mus > Mus pahari. The sequence goes on from NC_034593.1 coordinate 68,659,474, forward strand.
AAATACCTAGAGATGTCATGAAATTAGTCAGGGCCATGGAAGTTGGGCTCTCAAAAAGTGAACATAGAATACAGTGAATTAAAGGAGAAGGAAAGTTACAGAATGGGAAAGATTACAGTGGAGGTGGGGTAGATTACAGGATAGAAGAATGCATACTGTGTGCTATAACTACACTAAGTAGTTTCTTCCGGAAAAGTCATATGAAAAACTACCATAGAAGAGGCTGTCTAAAATTTAAGCATATTCATATGTAAAAATACTTGAAACTGAGTCACTCTAAAATGAACAACAATGCCTGTATTAATCATCACAGCTTGACAATTTAAAACCCCTTTATTAGGAATGGTTTATCTCTATTGGAATCATCAGCCAAGAAGGCCACATAGATAGCAAAATATTATAGTCCATTGCTCTTCTTGGTCCTCTAGAACATGATGGTAAGATACCCTTTCTGAAGACATCATACACTTGATTCATAGCTTATGGAAAAAATCAACCAGCTATTGACCTGGAAGCTTTATCACCATTGTATAGCTCTCAAAGCTTTGGAAAGTTCTATGCATACTACCAGAAGAGAAAAATAGTCATCACTCTTATCCAGATGTGAGCTAAATAAGCTACAGTAATGATCAGCCTCACAAGATATGCCCAATTGTGTAATAGAGGCATGATTGTCATCTTAGTAACAAGCCCCTTTCCCATCACATTTAAAGAAGAATTCACATAACTTGAAAGGTAACATACATATTTTTGCCATGTGGTGATAATATTGCAGTGTTCTTTCACAATATATATAAGGCATGCAAATTGAGGAAGTGGTAACTATTATTTTGTTCTCCATCCACTTTTAGCATATTAAGCTTTCCGTTTGTCAAAAGGACATGTAAGACGAACATCTTACTCTGTAACATAAATATAAAATAAATGTAATGTTAAGATAAAGAACAAATTATTTTAGTGTAGCTATACATTCAAACAAATAATTTAAAATGATCAAATCAAGTCATTAATTCAGTTAATGACCACTAAACATGGGAACATTTGACAAATATTTTAAGATTTTTTTTTTCAAAATGCAATAGACTGAATTTAAAATATAACCCGTTAGCAAATTATAAATGATAACATGTTTTACTTCTGTTATAAATTATTATAATTACATCAAACCATGGAAAGCAATAGGACTCTTTTTATTTGCATATCAACAGTACACTTCAATAAGCATATTTGTGCACAGAAATTTGTGCATATTGTTCGTATTGTTAACATAGAATCATCTTGTTGTCCTGCAATTGCACTGCTAAATATGCATCCTCAATGTAAGCACAACAGCACTCTCTGCCTCACTATGTTAAAGTTGCTCAGACAGTAAGATAAGGCTGGGTGGCATATAACTAGTGCAGGTTTCTTGTGTTTGACTGGAGAAATTCCAGGATACTAGGACATCGGTATATAATTGCAGTTTGCCTCTAGGAAAACAGATGGCAACTTCTCATAGGGAGGGAACATCCCATGGTCTCTTTATTGTGATACCAATTTTATTTATAAGAGCTCCATTCTCCAAAATGTCCACCTAAATATGAACCTCTAAATATAACAATAATAGATATAAAAATAACTCTTAAGAGTTGTGAGAGATATAAATGTTTAGCACATAGCAGATTTGACCCATTAGTTTAGAATCACAATAATGAAAAGAAGAGCATTATATCATAACTTTGCTTTACCTCCCAAAATTATTTGGCAGAGTATAAATGCTATTTAAATCTTCTTTTGAGAGTTTTTAAAAATAGTGTGATAATAATTTGAAAATGCAAGCAAAATGCAGTCAGATAAAAGTTCATTCAAAACAGGAAAAATAAGTGACTGTGGTATTGCTAAGGAGGAAAGAGAACATCCATAACCTGATCCTGTCTGTATGAGATTGCCACTCTAAAGTAAAGCACAGAGGGTGTTCACTTATTTTAATATATTATGGCTGTATATTTTTGCTTTGAATTAACCTGCCACTGACCAAAATTATAAGTATATGTTTTTATTCACTGGACAGCATAGAATTGTTATTCAGGATTTACCATCAGCATCTATATTTACTTTAGCAGTGAAAAGTGTAAAGATTTTTTTCATTGATGTTTACTAAACTATCAACTGTTCACTGAAATGGCATTTTCTAATTCTCCTAAGATTAAGCATAAATAATGGAAGTTGTATTACTAATTTACAAAATTTATATTGTTAAAGGTTTATCTTTAGGCAAGTTCTTAATACACACACACACACACACACACACACAGAGTCTCACGCACACACATACACAGACACACACAATATACATGGTCATTATGCTATTCTAACAAAAGCAACAGATTAATGGCTATTCTGCAAAATACATACATATATTTAATGTTCCTCTCCTTTTTTTTTCTTTGAAACATGGTTTCTCTGTATAGCCCTGGATGTCCTGGAACTCACTTTGTAGACCAGTCTGGCCCCAAGCTCAGAAATCTGCCTGCCTCTGCCCTCCAAGTGCTGGGATGCACCACCACCGCCCAGCTCCTCTCAACTTCTAAAACTAAGAAAAGTATTGAAAATACTTAGAATCTAAAGAATTCTAAGAAGACATAATGACTAACAGTAATGGGGACCTCCTTGATGGAACCCTGGAACAATGAAAGAATATTACACCCAGGAAGAACTGAAGAAAAATGAGCGTGTTCTTTTTTTTTTTAATACTAATGCATTCATATTAGGTCATGGTCTGTGACAAATGGAGAGTGATTGTCCTTTTGCTTTGCGAGAGAAACATAGCTCCTGTCTGTTTTGTAAAGGTTTGTAATTTTAGTTAATTGATACTCTTCTATTAGTTTTCTTACCAAAATAGTTTTATGTATAGTAGTGAATACATGACCGATATGAACCCTAAAGTCAGCTAACTACAGAGACCATAAACCATCTATCATAGTGTCTACCTTTAAGGGATTGTCAGGCAAGCTTGCTCTCAGAAGGCATATCTTTTCAAATAATATTTTGGAATTTTTTTCTAAGTTTCCTTTAGTTCTAAGAATAAAGTCAGATTGAGCTACATTCTCTCAATGTCAGGAACCATGATATTAGGATGTTTCTTCTGGTCAAATCTAATCTTAATTAATTTTGAAGTAATCCATAAAATAGAAGCATATCTTCTTTCCCAATACAGCATTTCTGATTTAATTCTAAGGTTTACATATCTTTAAAATATATAGGATGACTTAATTCAGCACTGAATTTCTGTAAACATATCACATATCATAAAAAAATTATTAGAATTTCCTTTTTGTATTTTTTTCAGGAGCAATTTGTAACCCTAGAATAGGCAAAATTCTGTTAACATTTTTGATAGGTATCTGTATCTGAATGTGTCAGTAACATATCATTTATAGAATAAATGACTAGTATCTTTGGGAATATAAACATCAGTGGTTTAACATTTTATGCTTTGATTCTGTTTGGTTATACAGCAGTAGTTTAGCTCCCCTAAATTTTTTTCTTCCATGAAGAGCACATTCACAATGCTCTCATGAAGGTATCCTTAATATTGAGTTATGCCCAATATTAGGACAAAACAAAGCATTCATTAAAAAAAAAAAAAAAACAAGCAAAGAAGCAAGAAAATTCTATATTCTGGGTAAGCTGTGTTTTCTCATGCTGCAATAGAAAAAGTATGCCAGTCAGTCATTCTTTGAACTTAGATAGTATTGTTTTGTGCTTGCAGGTTCTTAACAAAAAAGGATTGACTGGCAACTTGCAATTAGAGGTCTCTGTGTTCCATCTGCCATTAGTTTCTTCTTCTCTTCCTCCTCCCCTTCCTCCTCTTCCTCCTCCTCCTGTTCCTTCTTCTTTGTCTTCTTCAACTTTTTTCTTGGTTGTAGGAAGATAGATAAGTTTTTTTCTTTGTTTTTTTTTTTAATTATTTTATTAGATATTTTCTTATTTTACATTTCAAATGCTATCCCGAATGTCCCCTATACACACACCCCCCCGGCCCTGCTCCCCTACCCACACACACCCACTTCTTTGCCCTGGCGTTCCCCTGTATGGGGCATATAAAGTTTGCAAAACCAAGGGGCCTCTCTTCCCAATGATGGCCGACTAGGCTTTCTTCTGTTATATATGCTAGAAACAAGTGCTCTGGGGATACTAATTAGTTCATATTTTTGTTCCACCTATAGGTTTGCAGACCTTTTAAAGCTCCTTGTGTAATTTCTCTAGCTCCTCCATTGGGACCCCTAGTTTTATGGCAAGAGTTTTGAACAGGGTCCATAGCCCTCCAATTTGGGACTCCTTTTGTTTCAGTGAGGTCATTTGGAAGGTGGTGGATGTGAGAGAGAAACATTCCTGTACATTCATGCTGTTCTATGGGCACAGGTGTTGCAGGAGTAATTCCTTAAAGTCTTTTTTTTTCTTTATTATTTTCTTTTTTATTAGATATTTTCTTTTTTTACATTTCAAAAGTTATCCCCTTTCCTGGTTTCTACCCCTCCTGGAAAAACCCTATCCCATCCTCCCTCCCACTGCTTCTATGAGGGTCTTCCTCTACCCACCCACCCATTCTGAACTTCTCAAAGTCTTTTTTTAAACTTATTTTATTAGATATTTTCTTCATTTACATTTCAAACGCTATCCCGAATGTCCCCTATACACTCTCCCCACCCTGCTCCCCTGCCCACCCATTCCCACTTCTGTATGGGGCATATAAAGTTTGCAAGGCCAAGGGACATCTCTTCCCAATGATAGCTGACTAGGCCATCTTCTGCTATATATGCAGCTAGAGACATGAGCTCTGGGGGGGTGCTGATTAGTTCATATTGTTGTTTCACCTATAGGGTTGCAGACCCTTTCAGTGCCTTGGGTAACTTCTCTAGCTCCTCCATTGGGGTCTCTGTGTTCTATCCTAAAGATGACTGTGGGCATCCACTTCTATATTTGCCAGACATTGGAATAGCCTCACCGAGATAGCTCTATCAGTGTCCTTTCAGCAAGATCTTGCTGGCATATGCAATAGTATCTGCGTTTGGTGGCTGATTATGGGATGGACCTCTGGGTGGGGCAGTCTCTGGATGGTCCAGCCTTTCGTCTTAACTCCAAACTTTGTCTCTGCCACTTCTTTCATGGGTATTTTATTCCCTATTTTAGTGAGGAATGAAGTAACTACGTGTTGGTCTTCCTTATTCTTGATTTTCTTGTGTTTTGAAGATAGTATCTTGGATATTATAGGTTTCTAGGCTAATATCCACTTATCAGTGAGTGTATATCCACTTATCAGTGAGTGTATATCAGTGAGTGTATGAGTTCTTTTGTGATTTGGTTACCTCATTCAGTGTGATATCCTCCAGATACATTCATATGACTAAGAACTTCATAAATTCATTGTTTTTAATAGCTAAGTAGTATTCCGTTGTGTAAATGTACCACATTTTCTGTATCCATTCCTCGGTTGAGGGACATCTGGGTTCTTTCC
>NC_034593.1:68665835-68666879 GCF_900095145.1 Mus pahari
CACCACAGTTGTTGAAAATGCTGTCTTTTTCCACTGGATGTTATTAGCTCCTTTATCAAAGATCAGATAACCATAGGTGTGTGGGTTCATTTCTGGGTCTTCAATTCTATTCCATTGATCTACCTGTCTGTTGCTGTACCAGTACCAGGCAGTTTTTATCACAATTGCTCTGTAGTACAGCTTGAGTTCAGGCATGGTGATTCCCCAAGAGGTTCTTTTATTGTTGAGAATAGTTTTTGCTATCCTAGGTTTTTTATTATTCCACATAAATTTGCAAATTTCCCTTTCTAACTCAGTGAAGAATTGAGTTGGAATTTTGTTGGGGATTGCATATGAATCTGTAGATTGCTTTCAGCAGGATAACCATTTTTACTATATTAATCCTGCTGATCCATGAACATGGAAGTTCTTTCCATTTTTTGAGATCTTCAATTTCTTTCTTCAGAGACTTGAATTTCTTTTCATATAGATCTTTCACTTCCTTAGAGTCACACCAAGGTATTTTATAATTTATATTATATATTTATATTTTGTGACTATTCTGAAAGGTGTCGTTTCCCTAATTTCTTTCCCCTCCTGTTTATCCTTTGTGTAGAGAAAGACCATTGATTTGTTTGAGTTAATTTTACATCCAGCTACTGCACTGAAGCTATTTATCAGGTTTAGGAGTTCTCTGGTGGAATTTTTAGGGTCTCTTATATATACAATCATATCATCTGCAAATAGTGATATTTTGATTTTTTTCTTTCCAATTTGTATCCCCTTGATCTCCTTTAGTTGTTGAATTGTTATGGCTAGGACTTCAAGTACTATATTGAATAGGTAGGGAGAAAATGGGCAGCCTTGTCTAGTCCCTGATTTTAGTGGTATTGCCTCCAGCTTATCTCCATTTGCTTTGATGTTGGCTACTGGTTTGCTGTAGATTGCTTTTATTATGTTTAGGTAGGGGCCTTAATTTCCTGATCTTTCCAAGACTTTTATCACGAAAATGCTTTTGTCAAATGCTTTCTCAGCATTTAGTGAGATGATCATGTGGTTTTTGTC
>NC_034593.1:68669943-68671722 GCF_900095145.1 Mus pahari
GTAATTTTTGGTTCCTGTCATTTTTGTTGTTAGAGTTGGGATTCTGTTCTTGTGGCTGTCTTCTTTTGTTTTTGTTATGGGATTACTTTCTTCCTTTTTCTATGGTTTCTTAGTGTTGGTGTTTTCCCTTTATTATTCTTTGAAGGGCTGGATTCATGGAAATATATCGTGTGAATTTGGTTTTGTCATGGAATACCTTGCTTTCTACATCTATGATAATTGAGAGTTTAACTGGGTATAGTAGCCTGGTCTGGCATTTGTGATCTCTTAGTGTCTGTATAACATCTGTCCAGGATCTTCTGGCTTTCATTTTCTCTGGTGAGAAGTCTGGAGTAATTCTAATAGTCTTGCCTTTATATGTTACTTCACCTTTTTCTCTCACTGCTTTTAATATTCTGTTTTTTATTAAGTGCATTTGTTGTTCTGATTATTATGTGTTGGGAGTAATTTCTTTTCTGGTCCAGTCTTTCTGGAGTTCTGTACGCTTCTTGTATGTTCATGGGTATCTATTTCTTTAGGTTTGGGAAGTTTTCTTCTACAATTTTGTTGAAGATATTTGCTGGCCCTTTAAGTTTAAAATCTTCATTCTCATCTACTCCTATTATTTATAGGTTTGGTCTTCTCATTGTGTCCTGGATTTCCTGGATGTTTTGAGTTAGGATCTTTTTGCATTTTGCATTTTCTTTGATTGTTGTGTCCATGTTCCTTATGGAATCTTCTGTACCTGAGATTCTCTCTTCCATCTCTTGTATTCTGTTGCTGATGCTCACATCTATGGTTCCTGTTTTCTTTCCAAGGGTGTCTATTTCCACAGTTGTCTCCCTTTGGGTTTTCTTAATTGTTTCTACTTCCTTTTGCAGATCCTTAATGGTTTTGTTCAATTCTATCCCCTGTTTGGTTGCGTTTGTTGTAATTCTTTAAGGGAAATTTATGTTTCTTCTAGCTGTTTAGCAGTGTTATCCTGTAATTCTTTAAGTGATTTTTGTGTTTCTTCTACCTGTTTAGCAGTGTTTTCCTGTAATTCTTTAAGGACTTCTTCCTGTTTAGTAGTGTTCTCCTGTAATTCCTTGAGGGATTTTTGTGCTTCCTCTTTAAGAGATTCTACTTGTTTAGCATTGTTCTCCTGTATTTCTTTGAATGAGTTATTAATGTCCTTCAAATCTTCTACCACCATCATGAGATATGATTTTCAATCCACATCTTGCTTTTTGTGTGTGTTGTATCCAGGACTCGCTGTGGTGGGTGTACTAGGTTCTGATGGTGCCTCGTGTTTGGTTTCTGTTAGTAAGATTCTTATGTTTGCCTTTCACCATCTGGAAATCTCTGGTGTTAATTTTCAAGCTGTCTCTGACTGGAGTTTGATCCTCCTGTGATTCTATTAGCTCTTGTCAGCACTCCTGGGAATCCAGCTCTCCCCTGTCCCCTTGGTCAGAGCACTCTCTGTGGGCAAGCTCTCCTCTTGCAAGGCAGGTGTCCAGAATTCGGGAGCTCTGATTCTCCTTCTGAGTCCTGGTGTCAGAGCCCTCCCTGTAGGCTGACTCTCCCTGAGTGATCCTGAGGACCATGATCCTGAGGATCTGTGGTGTGGAGAGTTCTCCGGAGTGCTTAGCTGCCTCCGCTGGGGTTCAGGAGATGGATGGTGGGAGTGGCCCTGACCAGACTGGAACCCTGCCTCTGGGTGGGCAGTGTTCCTTTGTCCCTGTTCCTGCTGGCACAAGCCCCTGCTGGATTCTCTGGAGTTGATTGTGTTCCACTCACCTGTGATCCTGAGGATCTGTG
>NC_034593.1:68672106-68675854 GCF_900095145.1 Mus pahari
CCCATTCCTGCCCCACTGCCCTAGCATTCATTATGTTATTATTTAGTCTTATTTTTACATTTCAGTGTTATCTCCCTCCTGTTATATCCTCTGACTGTTCAATATCCCATACTTCTTCCCCAGTCCTATCTCCAAAAGTATGTCCCTAACCACACACCTCACCCTACCAAACCTCCCCAATCCCTATGGCCTCAAGTCTCTTGAGGATTAGTTCCATCTTCTTGCACTGAATCCAGACCAGGCAGTCCTCTGCTATATAAGTTTTGGGGCCCTCATATCACCTGCTGTATGCTGCCTGCTTGGTAGACCAGTGTCTGAGCAGTCTCAGGGGTACACATTAGTTGAGTCTGCTGGTCTTCCTATGGGGTGGCCCTCCTCAGCTTCTTCCAGCTTTTCCCTAACACAACCACAGGGTTCACCAGCTTCTGTCCATTGGTTGGGTGTAAATATCTGCATCTGACTCTTTCAGTTGTTTGTTGGGCCTTTCAAGGGCAGTCATGATAGGCCCCTGCTTGTTAGCGCTCTATAGCATCTGTAATACTGTCAGGCCTTGGGGCCTCCCTTTGAGATTGATTGCAGTTTGGGCCTTTCCCTGGACCTCCTTTCACTCAGGCTCTTCTCCATTTTTCACCCTGCAGACAGGAACAATTCTTTGACTTGTTAACCTTTCCTTTCTTTCTTTCTTTCTTTCTTTCTTTCTTTCTTTCTTTCTTTCTTTCTTTCTTTCTTTCTTCTTCTTCTTCTTCTTCTTCTTCTTCCTTTTTTTTTTTTTGTTTGAGTAAAAGATAAGGGGTTATAGCTGACACTAATGTGGGTGTGTGCTATCAGAGTCAGGGCAGAGGGCTGGGGGGGGGGTTCTTCTCCCAACACCAAGGCGTATGCTTGACCAGAAGGTTTCATTTATCCTTTTACTGTACTCAGTATCTCATGAGGAGGTCAGAGAAAATAGGGAAAATAGGAAAAAATCAGATTGTCAACCCTGTTCATCTAATGAAGATGACATCAGATGAAGCTAATGGCATCCTTTCTTCTTGGGCATTCTGGTGGTCTCCATGCTGTTATTCAGGCTCCAATTTCCTGTTCATGCCAGCATGATTGAGTCATACTGGTGGTTCCTAGGATGAAAAGCCTTGAGCTAACAAACTGCGGGCAGTGGTAAGCATGGTAACAATATTCTCAGGAGGCAGCTTCAGGGAGACCATTCATTTTAAAGGGGAGGGGGCGAACAAAAGCTATGTAAATATTTGGGGCATGAGTAGGGGCTATTGAGGTGAGTGTACATCATTGGTCAGGACCAGGGAACAGGGGATACCACATTTGCATAGGAAGGAATCTTGCAAAAGGAACGTAAAGGTGATGCCGTACAGGACACTATAAGCTGAGAGAATGTTATCCTGGCCACCAAGCTATGTGACGTCTTCCATTGTACAAAGGTACAGTCACGGAACTATATGTGGCAGGACATACAAGCCCAGGGCATGATGGCAGTGATCCTACCCATGCTGATCTCAGGACAAGATTTCTGGGGCATAGACGCATCTGGACACCACTCTTGTGCCAGGCTCACTCCCTCTGGTCCCATGGCTTCCCAGCCTCACACTATTTGAAGCATGCTTTTCAGCCTTTAACTTTGAACAGACTTTTTTTTTCTTCAAGATTTCATTTCAAAGGAGGGAAGATTTTGTAATTACAAGTGCTGTAAATGAAAGCCCCAAGAGCAGAGAACTCTCTGTGGTTCAATCACAGAGTTGGTGTCTGTAGTTAGAGGAAAATCACTGGCCTACAGGCAGGAAGCAGCAAGCTTAAAGATCAGTCAGAGGGAACACGAAACTGTCTTATGGCTGAAAAGGAAGGCACCTGGCTAGTGCATTCTAGTTCTTGCTTTTAAAAAAGGAAGCTTTAAAAAAATGCACTCCCTGTTCCATAGTGATCACTGAGCCATCTGGGGTGTGATATAGATGTCCAATCTGTTCCAGTAGATAGTCCTACACATGTCCCTGTACAGGTAATACTAAGTAGACTCAATGGGCTTAAAAAGAAAGCACATGAAATGCAGAGGGAAAAATGGAGGAAATCTGGGAGATCATTTAGAGGTTAAAGATTGGGATGGGTTTAATCAAACACATGATATGCACGCATGTATGAATTCCTCAAACAATAAAATGAACTTTAAAAATTTACTTGAAAGTGTACTCATGGACATATGTTTGAAATGAGTTAAAATAAATTCCTGAATGTTTTACTTTCTATGTGAAATAAAAGAAAAAATTCATGAATATGATATATTTCCCACAGTGGGCATAGAAATTGGTGTAGAGTCAGATGACATAAAAATTGCAGGCTTTGTGATTGATTTCTAAAATAAATAGAAACAAATTATTTCTACATACATGCATATCTTGGAAGAGTTTCAACATAGTATTTATTACAATTTATGATTCAAATTGTATTTTATCTTTGAAAGGTACAAAGTTAAAAAAATGATAATAAGTTCTATAAAAAGAAAAGAGTGATTAGTACTATGAAAATACAGGAATGATTCTTTTTTAAAAGTAGTAAGATGACTGGAACATAATAGGCAAGAAAAATTTACACATTTCCTAGTCTATCTCATAAACATTAGTGACATGAATAATTTATGGAGCTTTCAACACTTGAGGGACAGCACTGGGGTGCTACATCAGTCAGTAGAAAGGTTGTTGTATAAGCATGAGGACTTTAGTTGGATTCCTAAAAATCAATCCAAGAAAGAAAGAAAGAAAGAAAGAAAGAAAGAAAGAAAGAAAGAAAGAAAGAAAGAAAGAAGCCTAGTAATGTTGACTGACATCTACAAACTCAGCCCTAAAAAGGTGGACCCTTGGAGGTCATTGGTCAGACAATCAAGAATAGATGAGCTCCAGGTTCAGTGAGAAGTCTTGTCCTGACATAAAAGATTGCAAAAGACACAAAATGTTGCCCTCTGTCCCTCATTAACACACATAAATAAATGTAACTATACCTCATGTATGGTACACATATCTACATATAGCGCACACAAAATATTTATGACTTGGTTCTCATTTTAGATGTAGTATTGTTCTGTGATCAAAATTGTATTGAATTTCTTCTCTCAAAAGTAAATTTGATAGTATATTGACTATAGTAGTTGCACTGTGTTTACACATTACTGTTATATAGCCTTGTCAGTAATATAGCTGGTAGAACTATGGAATTAGATAATTTACCCCTCAGCAATGCTATTCTAGCTCTTGTTGCTTCAAATAAACTTCTCCTTGGTGCTATGGTCTATTCATCTACCTCAACATCTTAGAGATTTAATTCATGAATGTTCACTTTCTTTATACTTGGTATTATTTTTATTCTACTATTATAGCTCAACTTCAGCACCATGTGAGTGAAAAAGTCTATTCAATTGGAGGCAGCTTCTTAATGCTTCCCCATGGTATTCTCTAAATGGCAGCACTGATGAGTTGGTTATAGCAGAACAAGTTGAATGACAGACAATGTCTGGCTCTTTGGAATGAGGTAATAGATATCAGGTGAAAAAAATCCCAAGAGGGAATATTTGTGTTAAAATAATTTTGTGAATATTGATTGTGCTGGCAGGTGTACCAGCATAAAATTATCTCAGATTTGAAACTGTTCATTTAAAATAGGTGCAGCTCATTATACATAAAACATTTCAAATCATCAATAAAATAGAATAATATGAACCACTTAACATTTATTGGGTATTCTTTTTTTTTTT
>NC_034593.1:68675865-68681877 GCF_900095145.1 Mus pahari
CTGGGCAGGAGAGGCGCAGGACGATCGGGTCCAGCTGCGGGTCCCCTCTCCAGTCCGCTCTCTCCCCGGCAGTGCACCGGAGCAAAGATGGCTCGCCTTCTGGTTCAGACCTGGGAGACCGCTTCTGGGTAGACCCCTAGCCTTAGTACTGCTCTCGGGTGCACTCCCCTCCTCGGGTGAGGAAAGGCGCTGGATCTTATTGGGTATTTTTAAACAACTGGGCATTCCAATTTTTAAATCATATCAACAATTCATTAATATTATCTTAAAATGTTTAAAACATGAAATTTATAAATATTTTTGTTATGACATTAATTCACTTATTATCGGTTAACAAATATTACAAGCAAATAGGAAAAAAAACATGATTAAAACAGTAAGTAATTTCTGAATTCAAATCTGTAAGAGAAAAATGCAAAAGGCTAACAAATATGAATAAATGTTCAATTAGTTGACCCCTTTCTTCTAATATTTGTTTCAATCTTCAAGCTCTTTTACTTCAACTATACTGTTTTCTTTTTTTCTACTTTTTACTCATTATCCTTTTAAACTCATATTGTTTATCATATTTTGTACACAAAATGCAGAAAACATCTAAATATGTAGTTAGTAGACATATAGTAAAAGTAACTTGACAACACACCAAAATCAACAGTGAAAAAAAAATAAAAAATAAAAACCTCACATAATGGAAACAAAGTGAAATGTAATTAATACTCCAAAGGGTAGCAAGGAGAAATGCTGAAGTGTCTTCTGCCTGTGACCTGGACCCATTTTACAATAGACATTGTGTATGTGTGTTTGGGTGAAAATATGCTGCACGTATGTACAAAAGAAATATGAATCACATGAAATCCACAGAAAATCAAATCAATACAACAGATGGTATTTAAGAGGAACTTTATCTCCTTATATTTAAAGTAATAAAAATAGATGTGAATGTAAGTCCACGTTGTCCTTCAAGTTCCTAATCCTAACTATATGCTATCCCAAACCTCACAGCAGCCCTGTGACTCAGCCTTCCAAGGGCAGAGTCCAGTGGTCTGCTTTTGTTACAGTTTACATCTCCAATATCCTGGTGCAAACACCCAGTACTAAATTTACATTTTGTTCAAAATTGACAGCAGCTGTGAGCAGAAACTAGATTTTAATTCTTTATTCTAACCACAAGTGAGAACTCAAAGTTTTAATATTTGTTTAAAATCTAAAATAATAACATAATGTAAGTTCTAAAGTACATTTTTTATTGTGAAAAATAGATTTTATTTTGTGCATAAAGTGTTTTACTAAATTCTTTTGAAAAGATCAATTGTAACATTAAGGAGACTAGAAACAAATCAAAGTTAATGAAAAATACAAATATTTTGTGCATTTAAAGATGAAAACACACCTTCATTCCTTTCTTTTACATCCTGGATTTACTATCTCTAGTTATTTATAGTTTTGAAAAGACATAAGGTCTTCATTAAAACAATGAGTACTTACCAAGTTGTTATTAAAAAATACCCTCAGATCCTCAAACATTTGTAACTATTGCCATTGTTCTTGATAATCCACTAGAAATTTATTGTGTGAATTGCTGAAGACACCCCACTTTGATCACAGGACATAGGAATGTGTATCACAAACTGATGTATTCTGGAAGCTTCCTCCCTTCTGGGTAGCTTTACTAGAACTATAAGGTGTTTTGAAGATACCAGGGGAAAAATTATTCAATAGTTATACTCAATTGTAACCCTGCAAGCCACAATAATGACTGGTGTGTTGAAATATGAAACAATATCTTAGTGCAAGAGTAACATGACTGTTATGGGGTAACCAACATCCTTCTAAGTGGGACTTAAGGCATGCTCCAAAGAAAAGAACTCCCTATGCCTGGTACTACTGGCCACAGATGTGTGCCTAGAGAAATCATAGATGCTACTACCATTATTTTGCTAAGGAGACAGGGCAAACTACCTTCTGAGGAAGAATTCTTATAGCTTTAGACTAACTCAACTTTCACCCCTTATTTAAAAGTTTCTTTATGAAGCAGACTTCAGTTATTAGATAATTGATCAATGGCCAGAGAATAAACAACATTGGGTATCTTCTATCATGCCTAATAGTAATTGAAATAACTTTTAAATACTATTATTATATTTGTAGAGTTGTGCTGGTTAGTTTTACATCAATTTGATAAAACCTGGAATCATAGAGAAAGATAAAACCTCAATTGACAAAATACCTTCACTTGATGGGCCTGTGGTGCATTTTCTTGATTGCTGACTGAGGTGAGATGGTCTACTTCACCACTGGTTGGTGTCACCCTTAGCCTGATGATCCTGGGTAACTAAAACATGATATAAAAACTAGTGAGCAACATACGTCCATGACTTCTGCCTCAGCTCTTGCTTCTGGGCTTCTTTCCTTTTGAATTTCTGCCCTGGGTCCCTCAAATGATGAATTGTGTTGTGGAAGTGAAATCAAAATCAACCCTTTCCTCCCCATGCTGTTTTTGGTCTTGGTGTTTGTTTGTTTTGTTGGTTTTTCGAGACAGGGTTTCTCTGTATAACCCTGGCTTTCCTGGAACTCTGTAGACCAGGCTGGCCTCGAACTCAGAAATCCGCCTGCCTCTGCCTCCCGAATGTTGGGATTAAAGGCATGCACAACTACGCCCAGCTGTTCTTGGTGTTTTATCAAAGAATTAGAAACCCCAACTAAGACAGAAGGTAAAATAACATAGGCATGATTATCGACTCTTTACAAAACGTTGAAAAAGATTTACCCAAAATATTCATTACATCAAAATCAAGATAGGCTTTAGCCTGTTAGGGGTCAGGCAGTTTTGAGGTAAGTGTGATAAAGGAACCATGAAGTGGTAACAAAATTGGAAATATTGTAACAGAATATTCTTGTCATTCCTTCACTTCTCACTACCAGTGTGGAAACAATGCATAGAAATTTACTGTTAATTTTGTATATATTTACTCCTATCATTGGTAACTGTTGGAAATCTATATCACTCTCTGGAGGTATAGCTGGGCATCGATACTGAAGATACCCCGCTGAGAATCACCAGAGAAGCTTGTATCCTTTGTAATTTAGTATTTGAGACTCACTGAAATGCTGTCTGCTGACTCTGGTGCAGCCACAGGAACGTCGAGAGCTGCAGGAACGAATAATTTTCACACACATAAGTAAGTTTCTTATACTTCATTTCCAAACAAATATGAAAGTAATGTAACAAAAATCAGAAATAGAAATTAAATGAAAAATGACCAACCAAAATACATATAAGTAGGTATATAGATTAGTGGTAATAGGCAATGATAGATGACTATATTTTTAAAAAAATCAATGAAAGGCTGGGCAGTGGTGGCACACACCTTTAATCCCAACACTTGGGAGGCAGAGGCAGGCGGATTTCTGAGTTTGAGGCCAGCCTGGTTTACAGAGTGGGTTTCAGGACAGCCAGGACAGCACAGAGAAACCCTGTCTCAAAACAAACAAACAAACAAAAATCAATGAAAGGAAGAAGTTTAGTGTACACATAAAGATCTTTATATTACTTTAGAAGCACCAGATTCATTTGTATTAGTGCTTATTATTACTGTTTATCAAACAAAATAGACCTATCTCTCTAACAATCATAGAGGTTTTATTCAAACTATGATGATTTACCCCTGAGGAGATATTAACACTTTTATACTCACTGAGATGGAAAACCAATGTCAGAAAAAATAAATTTTCAAGGCAAATTGAATAAACTCTTACCCTTCTAATTCTTCCCTGCCTTTCATGTTCCTCTTGTAGAACATCTTTGAATACTTTAAGAGATGGCATATGTATCTGACTTTATTTTTTACTTTAGAGATGAAACTGGGATAAAATAGTCATCTATTTTTAGTAACTTCAGAAATTATAGCCTCTGCAAGAGCTGTTTGTACTGTGTAAAATGTATTGTTTTGTTTCCTGATCAAAATTGTCATCAATAATAATACATTGTCACATAACAAATGCATATGGAATGGAATTTGATATATGTATCTTTTTAAAATAAATAATAATATGCATGCTCTTCTCACTAGAATCCGTGACTCCCGTGGAACAAGTCTGTGCTCTGGATTACAAAAGCAAATATGAGTTCCTGTCTATGAACTAGGCCTTAAGATCCAATAAGAAATTTGTTGGAAGTTGTCACAATAAAAACATGACAAGTTCGTAGATCGATATATTTTTTCTAACCTAGCATATTGATAATGTAGCATGTTAGGTCCATGGCATGCAGGACTTTCAGTGACTCACCTGGAAGCCTGCACAGCACCCTCTCATAACACCTCAGTCAGTCACGACTTGATTTATCTGTATCCTGAAAACAGAGAATATTGTGTCTTCAGCAGCAGAATATGTAACTGACATTAGTCCTAGGTGCATTTAAGATTTTTGAATACAATCTAGTTACTAACTCATACAGAAATAGTCCATCTCTGATGCTAGGGATTTTGCCTAACAGCTTTATGAATTGGGCAATTTTCTTTGACTATTGACACAGTAAATTTTATTAATTTTGTTTCAAATATCTTTGCCTGATATATATATATATATATATATATATATATATATATATATATATATATTTCTTCCATATGCTTTCTGAAATGTGTAACATCCCCGGGAGTTGGCTCTATGTGATGACATGACTCCATAGGTTTTGGTCAGGATCTCTGAAGGCTCTCTGCCTTTCAAACCAAACTAAGTGTGAACTGATCTTGGGATATGGAAGCTCATATTGTAAGAGGGACAGAAGTGACCACCTCTACATAAACGACCAGAGTTGGGGGCTGAGGTGCCACAAGGACCTAAGTGAAGACTGCCTGAGAGACCAAGGAATGCTGATGCAGACAATGCCAGCCAATCAGGAACTGCTGTTTAGAAGAGATGCCTTTTTGGGACCAATGGGGTATGAGTGTGTGTTTTAAAAGGAGCTTGCAGTTCATTTGATTCTGTACCACTTCATCTCCATCCCCCAAGGGCAGGTAAGGGTCAAGTAGCCAGTTGTCTAGGCACAGGCAGCATCATAGGACTCACAGATACAATTTCCAACTAGAAGTTTGGCACAGAAAAACTCCACCAAAAAATAAAATTGTCAGGTGCAAATGTTGCTACCTTAATTAGATATCTATAACTTCCAGATATTCTCCATGAGCTGCTATATTTGCTCAGCTCAAGGGACTGCGGTATGACTATCTCACATTTCTCCACTCCTAAGAGCAATGGCAGAGAAAACTCACAATGGTTCATCTGGCTTGTAGGCCTTCAGTAGAAGGGCTACTCTCTTTTACCAGTCATACACTTCAGTCAGACAGGCAACATGACCACCATCCATGACCACCCATCCACTCTTCAGTTGGGATAGACTCTAACCTAGCATTATTTTGTTTCTGCATTGTCCACAGGTGGCTGAAAAAAGGCTCAGGGCTGGCTGAATATCCCCTCAACCCCCAGGCAGACTTTATTTTAGAGAGAAATGGGCATACCACACTCTACCACAATAACTGCACACCTCCAGCTGAAGAATAATCATTTTTTTTCACCTGACCTGCTTTGCCTTCTATTCTCTTTACCACTTTGCTGAAAGGCTCCTTTGGCTTTAAAGCCTTCCTAAACTCACAGGAACAGCATTTGGACTGCCATCAACTTTCCCCCCTAGAAACTTCAGCCACATTTAATTTCAAATGACCCAAGCTGCCCCTTTTGTCTGCCTTTCTTTTTTATTTTCTCCGCTGGATTGCTTTAGCACCTATGCACCTGATTTATATGCTGACCTAAACTGTTCAGATCTGCCAGAGCCTTTCAGAGCTCATAAAGGTCACATCCTACCCGTACCAGTCCCGCAGCCCTTGCTGACTTTACTTCCTTCTTCATTTTCTTATGAACACAGCTCCTTGTAACCTGGAAAGTCAGCCATAAACTGTCTTTAGTTAAAGGTATATGTATAAGTATATATATATATATATATATATATATATA
>NC_034593.1:68682074-68812614 GCF_900095145.1 Mus pahari
TATATATATATATATATGTGTGTGTGTGTGTGTGTGTGTGTGTGTGTGTGTGTATTCTTTCAGGATTTTATATGTGCACACACAATTCTTTTATTAATTCTTTTCTTTGCTCTGTTGTCTAGCATCCTTGACATTCATGGGAGAGTTAAGCTACGGATAACCAAGCATCCCTAATGACTCCTGTGTGCTGATCCAAGGATGATCAATTTCCCTCCTATTTCCTAAGGTTATGCAGCTTCTGTCACAAAGAACAAGGATTTGATATACTACTTACTTTCTCTGTCTCTAGGGCACTCAGACTTCTCCCCATCTATCTCACAATCTTTATGAACAGATTCTGAGAGGCTCTTTCATTTATGTTTAAAATGTCATCCATCAATTTAGAGAAACAAGAATTCTTGATTATCATGGATTTTTTTATCGGTCCTTTAATAAAGAGCCTATATACATACTTAATCATAGATTTCCTTTTCCTTTGTATTAACATTTAGATTTGGGGAGTACCCTCTGTAACTTTTACATTATTTTCTCCTTATATACTCTTCAATTATTCCTATAAATTACAAATTCTGTGTATCTATGAAGGGTTACTCAGCATACATATAACAATTTGTGCTATTTTTCGTTTATATCTTGTCAATTTTAAGAAATGTATAATTAGCATCTTTATCTCATCCTCTTTTTAAAGATTATTTTTATGAGCTTTAATATGTGCACCTATGGGCACATATACACATATCAGTGCAAGTGCCATGGGAAGCCATGATTCCCCTTGGAACTGGAATTACAGATGGGTGTGATCCGTTTGATGTAGGCTTGGGCACAAAGTCAAATATTTTGCAAGGGTATGGAAGACCCTCAACTTCTGAGGCATCTCCAGGACCAATCACCTTTGCTTCCCAGGTTCCTTACCAAGTGAGAAACTAAATCTAATATAGCATCCAAACATCTTTTTCTCACTGTCCTTTCTTCTTTGCATGAGCAAACTCATTCTACAAAGATAGTTGAGCCTCAATTGTGTGTCCTATTACCCACAGCAAAGGCCACGCATATATCACCACAGCAGGATTTTAATCCTATTCCATACTTATTACTTTCTTTATTTACAGTATATTGTTTTATTTCTTAGCCATTTATGGGGCATTTGCCTGGCAGACTCCACTCATAAGAGTCCTTCTACATAATACAGCATAGAAAAAGACAGCCATGCTAGGATTATCCTAGAGAATCCTGCATTCTCCAACAGTTCAACCTCTGTAGCATTTTTGAGCATCCACAACAGGCAACATGCAAATGCAACTACCATAGTAAGAAACACCAATCCAATACACTCACAAAGAAAAGTAGTAATTGAATTACACTGGTTAATTTTCTACCCGCAGCCTTTTTGTATTACTTTTCTTATACTACGAGGGCCATATAACTGATCCTCCTCAACTAATCCTTGGCCTTCCAATAGTTGGTTTTTGGAACTATTTGCACCATAAGACTTTGTAAAGATATGAAAATGATTACTCACACCAGATAAAGTACCAACAGCAGACTGAAGGAGCAATTATACCCAGCTGTAGCTTACTGAAACATAAAGTTCTTATGGGTTATTCATAGGAGAAAGGGTGGGAGTTACTGGAGTGGCTTAATCGCTCAGTCATGCACTGCTGCATCTTCCCACATAGTCTTCATGGATCTTCACCAGAGAATCTATTCTTTGTCAGCAATGGTTTACTACTTATAGAAGCTCATGGATGGCTTGAGAATTTTTTTCCTTGTATTATACATATCCAGGGATCTTCCTGAACTATGTGTCATTAGCTTCACCTGAGCTCCCATCTCTTTCAAACAGAAAATGTTTTAACTCAGGACATGGCTACGCAAGTGTTTGAGAAAATTATACAAGGAATCAATATAAGATATAAGAAATTTCCCAAAATATAAAATAAAAAGCCAAGACTATAATAAGATGAATGATGACTGATTTCATTTTTGAATCACACACCATATTATTTTAGACCCATTATGGCTGAAATTCATGGTAGAGAAAATACCTGTGAAGTTTGCATTAAATGGCTGCTTCTTACAATGCCCTGAAAGATCAGACAAAAAAGAAAGCAGTTTAAGGTAAACCTTGCAAATAAGTTGATAGGGAAATTTAAATAAGTGTTTTACAAGGTAATTTTCATAACATTATGAAGGAAATTACAGGAATATGTGAAAGTGTGAAAGTCACATACTGGTCAATGACTGCATGTGCAGGTGAGATGTCTGATATTTCGAGCCAGCTGATTTGGACTCATGACTTCACCTGCAACTTCATTGTCTGTGGGCTTATAGTGAGGTTGAATCTCATAACTGGAAGTGTGTGGTGCTGTAATGTTACTTAAAAGAGCCAATTGTAAAGTAAAGAGAGAAAAAGAAAGAGCAGAATCCCAACAATGCCCCCAGTTATTATAAGGACCCTTAGTGACCTTCACCTTTTACAACCTGACCTTTCCGTAACCAAGTAGCACCATTAGCATTACAGGCTTGAGACTAAGGTTTTAAGAGTCAGACCTTTTGCAGGCACTTACATTCAACCAGTAGTGCCAACTACAGAACAAAACTGTTTAAAGACGAAAAGTGAAAACTGGAAAGGAGTAAGTCATAGATAACACCACTAACAAATATGTTATGAATATTATAAATACTTTCAATACATCTCAAAATATCACTCAAAAGTCTCTACTGGTCAGAGGTAATATGCATTTTTTGTTTAAAGGAAGATATTATTGCAGCATCAATTAAACACTAACAGAAATGAAAATAAACAAAGAAAGAAACAACAGCATTGTATAAGCTGTTACTGCTTTGTCTTCTGAGCACTGTTCTCTTAGAAAAATATTTTATATTTGTAGATTAAAAATTACTAAAGCAGTAGGCTGTACACTTTAAGAAAGAAGAAAAGAAATTCTTTAGGTGTTATGGTCAGTGCTTGTAATCTCACCAAGGAGGCAGGGATACTGAGATAAGATGATGAGTTAAAGGTTAGCCCTGGTTAACCAGATCTGCTCTCTAAAACAATCAAAAAGTAAAACCAAATATAACACCTTGTTATCTTTGTTTTTTTTTTTTTTTAAGTTTCTCTATTTTGTGATTCTTATAGAAGCTTCATCATTTCACAGATACTATATTAGGAACCAAGTAGCTTTAAGAAAATCTATTGATTCTGGCTGTTGGCTATAGCCTTCTGTGTAATCAATGATATTGTGAAACTCCTGAGTTCAAACAGTCTTCCTGCCTCAGCTTTCTGAGAACGAGTACATAGTAGGGATGCCACTGTCTGTCTGTGTGTCTGTGTGTCTGTCTGTCTGTGTGTCTGTCTGTCTGTCTCTCTCGTTCTCTTTCACACACACACATATAAGTACATATATGTTATATGTATATACATTTAGTTATTTATTACAATTGTTGAGAGAGAGAGAGAGTTTGACTCTATACCTTTGTCTGGCCTGGAGTACATTGTGTAGAAGAGGCGTCCTGACTGCTGGAACTAAAAGTTTATACCACTATGCTTTGACAAGCCCACATTTTTTTTAACCCAATACTGCATATACCTAGATTACTATCTTAAAATAAATCATTACATAAAGATGTTGTTAATATGACTGATTTCTAAAATCAAAAGAAAATAAAAATATTGCCATTTTGTGTATTTGCCAGTAATTTTGAAAAATGGAAAAATATTATCTTATAATTTTTTATTGAAAATATACTCTTCTCTCATACAATAAAACTTAAATACAGTTTCATCCCCCTCTACTCACCCCAGCTCCCTTGCCCATCCCAGATCCTCTCTCTTTCATTTCCCTTCAGAAAGAAAGGAGTCAGCCTCTATGAGATGATAGGCAACAACCCTCCTCTTGGGTCTTCTCATCCAGCCACCATATGGGAACTTTTGCCTTACCTTATTGCAGAAATTCTTGAAAGAAATGCAAATTGTAATAGATTGTGAATGTTGTACTTTCCACATGAATCCGCATTGCTATGTATCAACCTCCCAGCCAGCACTGCTGACTGCGTGCTGTTTTCTAGCATTTCACCTGCCTATTTGGTTCCAAGCTCTTAGTACACCAATCTAGATGATTTGATGCAGACATATGCTCAAGTCAGTCTGTTAGTCTACTAGTCTGGAAACCAGCAATGAAGAAATAATTATCAGTTTTGTACCCTCATATCAGCCTCTGTCCTTACTTCTCTGCCAACCAAGGAAAGTATGGACATTGGATATTTTCACTTCATTGTAAATTCTTTCAATGTTCATAACCTTAGTCCAAGAGAGTTAATAATATTTGTGATGATTAATCTAGTTAATATACCCCATTTATTTTATCAGTAATGACTGCGCAATCTGTTCTTTCTCTTTTCATCTCATCTATTTTTTTTCTGTCAAATAGCCAATGTCTTAAACCAGGCTGCTCCACTTAAACACACACACACACACACACACACACACATACACAAGCATAAGCAAACACACATATGCACATACACACATGTACACACATGCATATACATACTCATACACACACACACACATCCACATACATATATTCATATTGATTACATATTCAGGTTACTAGAAAATAGATTTTAACTGTGGTTAAGGAATCCCTGGGAGGCTGTACCTACACACAGCACATTGTAATTATTTAACATTTTTGAAATCTACTTTTCCTCTATAAAGGTAACATTAAATCCAATAAATCATAACTTTTATGTAGGTTTATCTGGAAGTATTGCTATAGTTTAATATAGCTTTAAATTCCTCTTTCATACCATGTGTCTCACAAATTTTGGACATATGGCATGGTCTTAACATGAATCTTACATGGCTTTTCCACAAATTCAGAACAAGAACATTTATGAGAACAGAAGCTCTTGTCTCCCATTATTACCAAACCAGAAAACCTAGAATACAATGAAAAGATTTTTTGTAAATGAATTAGTTGTCTTAGGATCATTTTAGAATATAAATCTTATGTTTTGCAATGCATAATCATAGTAAATAGGAATCTTTGCAACAAATGATTTAAATCTAATAATATCGAATAGGAGCTGGCATCAGACTGTGAATATGCGTGTTGTGTGTATGTATAAATATGTATATAGGGGTGTGTGTATTATATAATATATAATCATATATATATATAAAGTTATATATAATATATAACTTTAAACGCAAACATATCTCTATACATATAATATATAATATAAGAAATACACACATATACTTATGTCTATATGTTTATAGTTGCTATTATATCCTTAATGTGTGCAATATAATAACAATGCCTTTGACATTTAGTACTTTGTATTATATAATAATGATAACAATCAATTATCTTCACTGTTAGTTTCATTTTCATTGTTATTTATGACTAGGCATTACTCTGTAGCCCTCACTGCCTAGCAAGGTACATGCTTTCTATGCCAGAATGGTCTCCAACTCACAGAGATCAGCCAGACTGTCTCCTGAATGCTTCTATTAAAGGAGTGCATCATTGTTCTCAGCAATTACCTTTATTTTGACATGTACATATGTGAAAATGTTGAACAAAATATTAATCATTACAATTAAGGTATCTATCTTTAAAATTAACTATTACTTCTGTCCTTTAATAATTTTTAAACACTGTACTAATTAATGCATTTTAAACGTCATGATTTTGTCAGAATATATTGTACTTTCTTTGTTTCTTTTGTCTGTTTATTATACTTATTTTCATTATGAGACAGAATCTTGAAGATAATGCCTTGTGTCTAATGGATTTTAAGGAGCTATATCTAACCACTAATGCTTTAATTGTATTTTAGTGAATACTTCATAAACAAAGAAATAAGAGTACCTGCTGCTTGGTGGTGAGGTATCTTTACTTGGCTCTTATTATGGTTCTTTCTCTCAATGATTTTGCCCTCTCCTTTTATTTTGTCTGAAGAGAAATAACTAAATCCTTTAGTGCATGTAACATAATGTAAATGTCATTATTCCATGTTAGGTGTGAAAGCACCTCTTCAGAATAAAGCTTGGTGAGTTAAAAACTGCAAAGCTGAAAGTCTTTCACTCCAGTTGAGCTAATGAACATTTATAAAGCAATAATAAATCCAGCCACATGAAATACAGTGTATGAATATATGATAATCTGTAGGGCTTCTCTTTCAGATATTGAGTTATATATAGTTACTCCTGAATCATTATTTCATAAACCAAAGTTTATGTACATATCCACTGAATATTTAATTTCTGAATCAATATACAAATTAATACAAACACATGAAAATGTCACAAAAGTTCATGCCTCTTGTAGTCATGTGTTGTGGGGTAGTAGATTTGAGAGGAATCCTGGTAAGGTCAAGCTACAGGCTAGAAGCTCAAGACCCTGAAGAGATGGTAGGTGCTTCACCTGCTGCCAGAATCAGGATGCTGTCATATAGCTGCAGCTCCTGCACCCCCCATAAGAAATTTGTGACCATCAGTCATATAGGCCCTTCCACCTGTGTCATTCCTAACACCACAGAACAAGATAATAGGAAAAGAGAGGTGGCCACAGTCATGTGGCCCAAAAAATTAGTTCTCCATGCTAATGAGGTATCTAGAGGCCTGGAGGACTTAGCCAATAAGCTTCCCTTCCCAGACATTCCTTCCTGCAAAAGCAATTTATTCTCAAGCCCACCCTGAGAAGTGGGGTAAGAAGCATGGACTGTCTCTTTTCACCAAGATCCAACATGGAGAGCCATAAAGAAGGAGAGCTGGAGAGCTGTAGCCTAATCTCTCATAGAAGGCCTCTCTGCTGCTGGCGAGGTTGTGGAGAAAGAGGAACACTCCTCCATTGCTGGTGGGATTGCAAGCTTATACAACCACTCTAGAAATCAGTCTGGCGGTTTCTCAGAAAATTGGACATAGTATTACCGGGGGACTCAGCAATACCGCTCCTGGGCATATACCCAGAAGATCTTCCAACTGGTAATAAGAACACATGCTCCACTATGTTCAGAGCAGCCTTATTTATAATAGCCAGAAGCTGGAAAGAANCCAGATGTCCCTCAATAGAAGAATGGATACAGAAACCGTGGTACATTTACACAATGGAGTACTACTCAGCTATTAAAAATAATGAATTTATGAAATTCTTGGGCAAATGGATGTATCTGGAGGATATTATCCTTAGTCAGGTAACCCAATCACAAAAGAAGTCACTAGATACGCACTCACTGATAAGCGGATATTAGCCCAGAAACTTAGAATACCCAAGATACATTTTGCAAAACACAAGAAAACCAAGAAGGATGACCATCACGTGGATACTTCATTCCTCCTTAGAATAAGGAACAAAATGCCCATGAAAGGATATAGATACAGAGACAAAATTTAGAGCTAAGATGAAAGGATGGACTATTCAGAGACTACCCCATCTTGGGATCCATTCCATCATCAGCCACCAAACCCAGATACTAATGCACATGCCAGCAAGATTCTAACTGAAAGGACCCTGATAGAGCGGCCTCTTGTGAGGCTACGCCAGTGCCTGGCAAACACAGAAGTGGATGCTCACAGTCAGCTATTGGATGGAACACAGGGTCCCCAATGGAGGAGTTAGAGAAAGTATCCAAGGAGCTGAAGGGGGATGCAACCCTGTAGGTGGAACAACAATATGAACTAACCAGTACTCCCTGAGCTCATGTCTCTAGCTGCATATGTAGCAGAAGATGGCCTAATCGACCATCATTGGGAAGAGAGGCCTCTTGGTCTTGCAAACTTTATATGACCCAGCACAAGGGAAGGCCTGGGCCAAGTAGTGGGAGTGGGTGGGTAGGGGAGCAGGGGTGGAGGGGATATAGGGAACTTTCAGATAGCATTTGAAATGTAAATAATAATAATAATAATAATAATAATAATAATAATAATAATAAATGAAACAAAAAAAAGAAGGCCTCTCTGCGCTCCCAGCCACAATAGCCATAAAGTCTACTTTCCCACACCAGGAGTGGTGCCTTGGAGCTTCCATAGAGCTCAGACCCTGTCCAGACAGCATGGGGTAAGCACTTTTAAATTCCTCGAATTCTGCCTCCCCAAACAGCAGTTCCTGTGGCTGAGTGGTCAGGCCTACAACCCTACAATGTATTTCATAATTGTTTGTAATATTTTTTTATTTCAATACTGGGATTGTTTAAAAAGATATTTAAACGAAAAGAATTAACAATACTAGTGCACATATATTTGGAGGGTTTAGCTTTACAGAAGTGCTGCAGAAGATGGGAATTTTTAGCCTAGATTTCTTGTTAAATGCTTAATTTTTTTCTTGTAGCAGTTTCCAGAATCAGGGTCTGCAACAATTACCTTTTTTTTTTTTTTTTTGAGTAAAACTTTCAATGCCTTTACATATTAAAAAAAGCAAAACATAACAAAACAATACAAATTATTGCTTTTACTTCACTCATCTCAATAGTTATACCAAGTAAAAATTTTCCCATTAATATTCACAGAAGAAAAATCCTTCTCTAGCCATACCTGCTCCTCCATGCTCCTTTCACAACCAAGTCTGTTCTCTAAAAAGAAGAATGAATGTTAGGCTAAAGATATAGTCTGTTCATTGCATCAGGATGCTCACAAAAGTCTAGTCTTAAAAAACAATTATAAGCTCAAGATGAATACCAGAAACCACATAAATCCTTAGGCATTTTTGTAAAAAAAAAAATTTCCAGACTATTGTCTGGGGGAAAAAGACAGGACTAATGCTAGTGATAATATCATGGACTTTATTTTGCTACTTTTTGGTGTTCTGCATACCTTCAAAGTCAATTTTTCCTTTCAGTTAACCATGGTGAAGGAGTTATAACCCTCTACTTACATTTAAGTCAAGATTTTTTATCAACATTTTTATTTCAAATTATTCCTAAATTCAAATTCAGAATAAATCTCACTCTCCATTTTCTCCTCAAATACTAACCTCAAGAGGAAAATACAATTCCTCTGATCTCAAAGATTGTTCCATTTCTCTCTCGAAATAGGTACATCAATTTCTACCTGCCGTAGAGTGTAGGCTTAGATTTTTAAAAACCTCCATTAATTCATGTTCTTAAATGCTTTAACCTCCCTCGTTGCCCATCAACCAAAGGAAGTATAGAAAGACGGTTAATAGGACAAGGGGATGTGTACTGCTTTAGAAGTAGTTCTTTGGGACCATTCCAGTCTTCATTGTCAGATTGTCAACAGCCCAGTCCAAAATATCAAACACAAATCAACAGGAACAGTCCAATCTAATCAGCAAACACCAAACATGAATCAGTAGCAGCAGCTGGATCCAGAATAAATCGCAAGGCTCCATTGAATTGGCACAGATCCATAGAAGCAGCAAGAAGCAACTAGAATATCACAAGAAGTTCTTTGACATATATATCTCTACTAAATCATGACCACTGAAGATTAGTGAAGACCAGAGAAACATTGTAAGGCAAACTAATACAAGAATGTTGTTCACTGTTTGTTGGGTTATACTTATATTCTTTCCAAAGACCATGCATCCTCTCAAGTGTCTGCCTCAGCAACAAATCTTCTCATATGACTGCTTCAGAAAACATCCTCTCATAAGACAACTTCCAGAAAAGCATAGTATGGCATAACCGAGTCTCCAAAGAAATCAGAAATTTCCACTTCAATAGAGAATGCATAAAACCTCTGTCTCCATGTTTGTTTTCTTATATCAACATCCAGATTCTAGCTAGTGTTTGATCTGGGAACTTCAGAAATACTACAGGGGCTGAGTTCTAGGTCAACTTACCCAGGGGTCTGCCCAAATAATTGTTGCAATTATTTTTGTCTTTCAAATCAAAGTGTTAAAGAATGATATTTGCAAGTAATGATATTGCCTAGGATTCCTGGAGTTTGGCCTTAATAAGGGAGCAAGAAGTAATGTTTGACTTGGTTTAGAGCATCCAAATTAGCATATTCCACTAGAACATATACTAGG
This sequence comes from Mus pahari, assembly GCF_900095145.1. Lineage (NCBI taxonomy): Eukaryota > Metazoa > Chordata > Mammalia > Rodentia > Muridae > Mus > Mus pahari. The sequence goes on from NC_034593.1 coordinate 68,692,076, forward strand.
ACAAATGCGATAGACAACTCATCAGAGTGGGAAACTATTGTCTTATTTAAGTTGAGGCTCACTCCAGAAAGGCAGTAAATGCCCAAGTTGGTTTTGATGGCCAAGTACCAGAGACTGGATAGCCAAAATACCTAGTGGAGCAAACCAAACACAACAGATCCAAAAATAAATTAATAAAATGATTCCTAATGATGATCTGATACTCCCATAGACTCATGCACTGTCCAGTTGGCATCAGAGAGGCTTAATCCAACAACTGCTGGGAGTATATGCTGATCAGATCCAAACATTAGGAAGAAGAGAGGCTACATTAGAGATGTCCATCAGTTCTATCCCCTCAGAGGTTGTGGAATCCTGGGGAAAAGGTTCTAGAGATATGGTGGAATCAAAGAAAGTGTAGGACACCAGGGAAATGTGCCCACTGAGTTAACTAACCAGTGCACATTCAAGCTCACAGAGAGTGAAGCAACAAGGAAGAGGCCGGCTGGGCTCTGTTCCAGGTTTCCTGAATGTAAATATTAACTGTTGACTTGGCATTCTGTGGGAGTCCTAAAAGAAGGAGTAGGTATATTTTGTTCTTTTGCCTGCTCTTCAGATTTTTTCCTTTCTGTTGAATTGCCTTTCCAGTCTCCACATGAGGACTTCTGCAATGTCTTATTGTATTTCATTTTATCATGTCTGTTTGTTGTTTCTTGGAAGTCTTTTCTTTCCTGAAAAGACATGGTGGAAGAATGGATCTGAGTAAGAGAGGAGGTGAGAGGACGCTGGGAGGAGTTGACAGAGGGGAAATAGCAGTCAGAATGCAGTGGGTGAGAGAATAATCTTTTTTCAATTAAAAATTATTTAAAAATCCCAGGCCTTCATAATATTTCTTTATACCCATATTAACATATTGGTATATTAGTATGGATTTAGTATTGTGATATTTTTAATTTTAAATATACATGATGAAATTAATGAATATTAATTTTACTATAAAATTATGTATTTCAGGATGTATAACTACAAGCTACTTCTAAGCTCTGCATGTTCTCCTATTCTAGACCCCATTAGCAACTTATTTGTGATTATTACTTTACTACTCTGCTACCTCAATGTTGATTAAGTTTTATTATGCTTAAGTTTTATTAAGTGACTTACATAGTTTTATTACAAACTTGCTCTCTGTGTGTATCTGTATGTGTGATACGTGTAAAAAGTGCTCATGAGTGTGATCAGGTGCTTGTGGAACCCAGAGATTGGAACCAGAGTCTTCTCCACTCGCACCCCACATTAGCTTTTAAGGCATGATTGAGCTTGAAATCTTCAGTGCAGCCAAGTCAGCAAGTCAATATGCTACAGGTATCCACCTAGCTCTGCCAGCTTGTGCTGGGGTCGCCAGCTTCTGTCACCTTGCCCAACATTTATATGATTGTTGGGGATACAACTCAGGTGGCTATATTAATGTGGCGGGCAGTTTACTAAGTAATTAAGAACTCCAAACCTCTGTACTATTGATAACCATCTATAATCCTTTAGAAATTAATAATATATTCAGAAAATAAGGAATCATGATATCGATTTTGGATTTTACTATTCGGTGAACATTCCATATATCTCTAATAAGTAAAATTAAAATAATGTACAAATTGGCTATTAAGTTACAGCTCATAAAATTGCTACATTTACTTAGCAATCTTTTCAATGGGCCTCAGAAAAAAATATTGAGGTCATCCTCCTAAAGACAAACAGCAAATAGAATAGATCATCCACTGATAGCTATCTACAAGAGACAAGTCATGAAGAAATAATGAACAGATTAAAAAGTAAGTGTATCATAACCATCATAATGTAACATGGAGGATATTCCTTCACTATAACAAAATAAAAAGGTTTTATTTTATTGAAGAACTATGGGTGTGAAGTTATCCCTTGCCTATAACCTACACAAAATGGTAGAAAATGTAACAATAGATAATATTTCAGAAGCTAGAGATATGTTTCTGTGACAGTGCTCAAGGACTTAGCTTTGGTCCTCAGAACTACAAACAAGATTGCATTTCACATTTGCTGCTCTTGACTAAAGGTAAAATAAGAACACACATACACACACACACACACACACACACACACACATATATATATATATATATATATATATATATATATATATATATAGAGAGAGAGAGAGAGAGGGGGGGGGAAGGGAGGAAGGGAGGGAGGGAGAGAGAGAGAGAGAGAGAGAGAGAGAGAGAGAGAGAGAGAGAGAGGGAGAGGGAGAGAGACTTTTTATATATGTGGGAGAGTGGGAGATAGATAGATATAAATGTAGACCTTGGAATTGTAATTTAGTTACTACTAGTAAGATATAATGATCCAAATTATTTTATTCATTTACATTCCAAATGATATCCTCCTTCCCAGTTAGCCCTACACAAACCCACCATCCCATTGCACCATGTCCCAATTTGATTGCCTCTATGAAGGTGCTCCTCAGCCAACTCACCAACTCCTGCTTCACCCCTCTAGCATCCCCCTACACTGGAGGATCAAGCCTTCCTACCTTCCCATTGATGACAAATAAGGCCATCCTCTCCTACATAGGTACATGGAGTCATGGTTCCCACCATGTATACTCTTTAGTTGGTGGTTTAGTTCCTGGGAGCTCTGAGTGGTCGGTCCAGTTAGTTGATACTGTTCATCATATGGGGTTGCAATCCCCTTTAGCTCCTTCAGTCCTTCCCCTAGGTTCCATTGAGGTCTACAGGCTCAGTCCAATGTTTGACTGTGAATAGCTCCACCTGTATTGGCCAGGTGCTGGTAGAACCTCTCAGGGGACGGCCATATCAGGCTCCTGTCAGCAAGCGCTTCTTAGCATCAGGAATAGTGTGGGGATTTTGTGTCATCAGATGGTATGGATCCCTAGGTGGGACGGTCTCTGAATGGCCTTTCCTTCACTCTCTGTTCTATTTTTTTTGTCTCTGTATTTCCTTTGGACAAGTACATTTCTGAGTTAAAATTTTTGAGCTGTGTGTGTGGTCCCATCCTCAACTGGGGACCATGCCTATCTCCAGGCTGTGGTCTCTATAGCTTGTATTTCCCTTTTGCTGGATATTTCAGCTAAAGTCATCACCATTGGGTCCTAGGATTCTCTCCCTTCCCTGGAGTCTGGGACTTTCTAGTGGCTAGAAAGGCCAGTTTGCCTTCCCCCATTGCTACATATTTCTATTTATTTCCTGTCCTCTGTTCTTATCTCCTGTCTCTTCCAATACCGAATCCTGTTCCCTTTGTTTCCTCTCCCTTCTCTCTCCCTTCCATTTCCTCCTGCCTTCTACCTTCTGTGACTATTTTCTTCTCCATTCTATGTAGTAGTGAAGCATCTACACTATGTTCTTCCTTCTTAAGCTCCATAGAGTTTGTGGGTTGTATTATTATGGATATTCTGAGCTTTTGGGCTAATATCCACTTATGACTGAATACATACCATGTGTGTTCTTTTGCATCTAGGTTGCCTCACTCATGATGATATTTCCTAGTTCCATCCATTTGCCTGTGAATTTCATGAAGCCATTGTTTTTAATAGCTGAGTAGCACTCCATTGTGTAGCTGTAGCACATTTTCTGTATGCATTATTCTCTTGTGTTGACACACACTGGTAGGATTTGCTGAAGGAGGCAAAAGCAAGAGGGTCACTAGTTTGAGGTCAGCCTGGACTACACACAAGTATATTTTTAAAATGTAATCTACTATAGTTCTGCAGAAATTATAGTAAAGTAAAGTGAATAGCAAAACACACAAAAGAAAGATCAAAGAAGACAATAGCTAAGAATATGTGCAGTTATGGGAATGTGTCTGACTGCTTACTTCATTATTTATGTTTGTATGCTAAAGTTATTATCTCCCGTTTTTATTAGATAATTTCTTTATTTACATTTCAAATGTTATCCCATTTCATAGTTTCTGCTCTGAAAATCCCCTATCCTTTCCCTCCCCCTTGCTCCCCAACCCACTCACTCCCATTCCCAGTCCTGTCATTCCCCTATACTGAGGCATAGAATCTTCACAGAACCTAGGGCCTCTCCTCCCATTGATGACCAACTAGGCCATCCTCTGCTATATATACAGCTAGAACCACAAGTTCCAACATGTGTTTTCTTTGATTGGTGGTTTAGTTCCAAGGAGCTCTGGGGGTACTGGTTAGTTCATATTGATGTTCCTCCTATGAGGCTTCAGAGACCTTCAGCTTCCTGGGTACTTTCTCTAGCTCCTTCATTGGGGACCTTGTGCTCCGTCCAATGGATGAATGTGAGCATCCACTTCTGTATTTGCCAGGCACTGGCAGAGGCCCTCAGGAGACAGGTATATCAGGCTCCTGTCAGCAGGCCCTTGTTGGCATCTTCAATAGCGTTTGGGTTTGGTGGCTGTTTATGGATCCCGGAGTGGAGCAGTCTCTGGATGGTCGTTCCTTCAGTCTCTGCTCTGATCTTTGTCTCTGTAACTCCTTCCATGGGTATTTTGTTCCCCCTTATAAGAAGGATTCTGTCTTCCCTCAAACATTTTAGTTTGGGGGATTGTAATTAATATCCATTTCACTGAGTACTTATTATGCAAAAGATTTTGTTTTTATTTTTAGTTGATATGTGTGGGTGTTTTGCTTGCATGTGTGTCTATGCACACTTATATGATTTATGTCTCTAGAGGCTTTAAGAAAGCTTTGTGTCCCCTGAAACTGGAGTTACAGAAAATTGTGAATTGACAGGTGATTTGGGGAATTGAACTTGGAAAAAGCAAATACTTAAGCACTGAGCCATCTCAGAGATATCCCACTGGCCATTAAATCTACTGGCATTTTTTTCTTTTACTTCCCAGAGTCCAGAAAAGTGACAAGTACATTTCTATTGTTAAAAAAATTACCTTAAACTAGGTCAGCCAAACAGAATAGGACATAACTTAAAACCTTTACTATATATATATATATATTCTCAAGCAACACCATAAACATCCACGAAATACTCAGTTTTTTTCTATAATGCATTTCATTACTTACCAACTTTCTGAACTAATCATTATTTCTTGCATGTAAATCTTATTTGACCAAATGTTTGCAACTTCACATAAAGATTAATAAATGCTTTGGGATTATTCTTATTATTATTAATAGTGGGACATATTATTCACACATATTTTCAGGCACATTACAGTCATCTGAAACATGTAAATAACATCTTATGATTAAATAGAAATGAAACATTTCCATCCATTGAAATATTTTGATGATATTGGTATCCTCCTCAAGTCATTTTGAAACATATCATAGGTTTTTCACCAAAGTTGCTAGTGCTTGTACTATGCTGAGAGAAACCAAAGCCAATTCTTCCATTATGTGTGTGGGCTTATTCATGTATCACATTTTATCCATTCCCCACTCCACTGTCTCTAATCACATATAATACATAGATATACATATAGATTAGCTAGAAATAATGATAGATGATATAAAGATATAGAAATGTATCATTGATATGTTCAAAATCAAGCTATGCTCAAAGATACTTAACTTTTCTCAAATTATTTTTAATAATGTATTTTTACCTCTATAACGCTGTCAGCTCAAGATCATGGCATATAAAAGTGATGTGAAAAAGAAGTACCCACTGACTTTTATTTATATATAGCCTGATGAATTCAGACATCCTCCTGGAATAAACTGCTGTATTATGTATGACTATTCTCTGTGCATTTGTGTTTTTCTGAACTCATGGATGAAAGCTTCTGTCAAAATATATCATATTTACACAAAATGCAGGGATTTGAATTTTAAATAACATGTATGACACAGGGGAATCCCTAGATGAATTTAGAGTGATATCTGATATGAGATGAAAGATAGCAAAGTATAAGTATTTTTACAGTATCATTTTCAGAACATAAGAAAGAAAGGGGTGATTAGAATACTAGAAAGTGAGTGATAAGATTTTTCAAAATGATAATGAAGAGGCATGTCAAATAAAAGTTGAGAATAAGAGCTGTGGGAATCTAGAAGATTGCATTTCATGAAGAATGTTTAAAATATACATAGTCAAAATGGACTATAGTCAAAATTATATTCATCTATGAGAATATATTTGTAAAACCTTATTAATATTTGAATCTGAAGTCAAGGACAGTACTAAATAATATTAGAATATCTAGATTTACTAATATGGTTTTAATATTAAGATAATTATTAAAACACACACACACAAACACAATGCCCACAAATCTTAAATAATAAAGGAACTGTTAAGATATAAACATCCCAGATTTCAGAGTGTACTACAGAGCTACAGAGCTATAATAATGAAAACAGATATGTTTATCAATGGAATCAATTAAAGCCACAGACATATGTAGATACACCTGTGCAAACCTGAGTAGTATTAACCAAATTGAAAGTACATACTGGAAGGAAAACAGCATCTTCAACAAATGGTGCTAATCATAAAGAAGGGCTGCATTTAGAAATGCAAATGGATTCATATTTATAACTCAACAAAAAACTCAATTCCTAATGGATTATCAACCTTAACGTAAGAGTCAATCTACAAGAGTACCTAACACTATGTGGGAGTCCAAGGAGCTAAGTTTAGTTAGGCCATGAGCTCAAAGGAAAATCAAATAGTGCTATCACACTAAGGACTATAGCAACTAAATTACTCCTAAGTACATTTGGCTAGACTCATAAATCAGTATCTTGACCAGCCATCATCAGAGATATTTCTTCCTTCAGGAGATCAGAAGCAACATAGAGACCTACAACTGGACAATGTACAGAAAGTGAAAAACTTTGGAACAAGCAGCCATAAATTCAATGTTCTCCTTAAAAATATCACTTGAGAGCTTACTGCCATAGAAGCATCACAGAATACATACATATATCTTTACAAAGTTAGTTTAGGTGGGATTACCCTGTAATAGAACAAAAATGTCCCTACTAGATATTAAATGATGGCCATAAAGAGGCCCAGGTTCAGGAATCAGCTACTTCTTGCAATTGTTGGGCAAATAGGTCCTATAAAACTCCATACATTATAGGAATTGGCAATGCATTTAGTTACCATCAGATCATGGTGCAGAAGATACCACTTAATTAGTCAGACCATGGAAACATCAAGTTAGTACCTTGAAGCTTGATCTGTACAGGTTAGCTTACATAGTGCTACATGGAGCTGGAAAGAAAACTAATGATCAACTTTATTTTGTGGTGAAGCCTGCAAGCTATAATGATAGAAAGCCCAGAAGATATGCCTACTGCTAAAATAGAGGCAAGAATACCCTTGGAGTAAATAATTATTTGTTCTATATCACTCTTTTCAGCCTAATGACTTCTACAGTCTCCAGTGAGTTTTCTCCACACATGGCCTCCTTTTTGTTTTCCTTTCACATTATTTTCATTCATAATTGGACATCAGCTACACAGGCATTTTTCTTCTGTTTGTCAAATCAATGCCCAAGTAACACTGTATATCTAGATATGCATTTCTAGATATGCAGTTGAACAGCTATTTACAGGATTAATTTATTTTTGAAACATTTCCTTCTAAAAACATTTTTATTATAATTAGGTATGTGTGTTCATGCATATGTGCATGCATCCAAAAATCACTATGCTAATGCTAAAGTCTGTTCTCTTTTTCTACTATGTGGTTTGGGGGTTCAAACTCAAGTGGTCAGGCTTGGCAGCATGCTTGTATAACTATTATGCCATCACATTGATTCACAAATTATGTTTTGGTATGGCTTCCGATTTCCTCCTCTACTCATAATGTTCAATTTCTCTTATAGCAATAGTTGTTGTTATATGTTGTGGTATCTTTTGGGTATATGCCCAACAGAAATATACCTGGGGCTTCAGGTAGAACTATTTCTAATTTTTTTCAGGAACCTCCAGATTGATTTCCAAAGTGGTTTTACTAGCTTGTAATCACACCAGCAATGGAGGAGTGTTCATCTTTCTCCACATCTCCAGCATCTGCTCTCATCTGAGCTTTTGATCTTAGCCTGGTGTGAGGTAGAATGTCAGGGTTGTTTTGATTAGTATTTCCCTAATGACTAAGGATGTTGCACATTTCTTAAGAGCTTCAGGGCCATTCGAGATTCCTCAGTTGAGAATTCTTTGTTTCGTTCTGCATCCCACTTTTTAATAGGGTTATTTGCTTCTCTGGAGACTAACTTCTAGAGTTTTTTGTATATATTGGACATTAGCCATTTATCTGATATAAGACCAGTAAAGAACTTTCCCCAATCTGTTGTTTGCTATTTTGTACTATTGACAGTGTCCTTTGCCTTACAGAAACTTTGCCATGTTATGAAGTCCCATTTGTCAATTGTTGACCTTAGAGCATAAGCCATTGGTGTTCTGTTCAGGAAAATTTCCCCTGACTCTTCCCCACTCTCTCTTCTACTAGTTTCAGTGCATCTGAATTTATGTCGAAGTCCTTGATCCACTTGGACTAGAGCTTTGTACAAGAAGGTAAGAATATATCAATTTGCATTTTTCTACCATGCTGACCACCAATTGAACCAGCACCATTTGTTGAAAATGTCTTTTTTCCCCCCCACTGGATGATTTTAGCTCCTTTGTCAAGATCAAGTGATCATAGGTATGTGGGTTCATATCTGGGTCTTCAATTCTAATCCATTGATCCACCTGCCTGCCGCTTTACCAATACCATGCATTTTTATCATAATTATTCTTTAATACAGCCTGAGGTCTGGTACGGTGATTCCCCCAGAAGTTCTTTTATTGTTGAGAATATTTTTTTCTATCCTGGATTTTTGGTTATTCCAAATGAATTTGTGAATTGCTCTTTCTAACTATGAAGGAATGAGTTGGAATTTTGACGGATATTGCATTGAATCTATAGATTGCTTTTGGTACTATGGCCATTTTTTTTACTATATTAATCCTGACAATCTATAAGCATGGGAGGTCTTTCCATCTTCTGAGGTATTCTTCCATTTCTTTCTTCAGGGACTTGAAGTTCATACAAATCTTTCTCTAGCTTGGTTAGAGTCACATCAGGGTATTTTATATAGCTTGAGACTGTTGTGAAGGATCTTGATTCCCTAATTTCTTTCTCAGCCCATTTACCCTTTGAGAAGAGAAAGACTGATTCATTAGAGTAAATGTTTATATCCAGCCAATTTGCTGACATGGTTTCTCAATTGTAGCAGCTCTCTGGTTGAATTTTTGGGGTTGCTCTTGTATACTATCATATCATCTACAGACACATGCTCTACTATGCTTATAGCATCTCTATTTATAACAACCAGAATCTGGAAATAACCCAGATGTACCTCAACAAAAGAATGGGTACAGAAAATGTGTCACATTTACACAATGGAGTGCTATTCAGCTATTAAAAACAATGACTTCATGAAATTCTCAGGCAAATGGATGGAAATAGAAAATATCATCAAGAGTGATGTAACTCAGACTCAAAAGAACATGCATGTTATGTCCTCACTGATAGGTGGATATTAACTCAAAAATCTCACAATGAGCAGTATACAATCCATAGACCATAGGGAGCTTATTATTATCCACATTTAAACCACTAGGGTGTGGATGCTTCAGTGCTTCATTGAGGGTGGAACTGTATGAAGGTGGAGGTGGAGGGAGCAGGGACCCGAGAGAGAGAGCAGAGGAGGAGGAAATAAGTGGGTAAGGTCAACAGTTGCAGAGGGTCAGGAAATCCAGTGAAAATATTTAGCAGTGGGGATGAGGACTTAAGGGTAGCTATTGGTGGGTCCCAGATGATAAGGAAGCTAGAAAATCCCAGGACCCAACAGTGATGACTTTAGCTGAAATACTCAACAAAGGGGAGAAACATCGTGTAGAGACCACCTCAAGTAGATAAACATGGCCCCCATTTAAGGGATCAGGCCACCTATACATATCAAAGTTTTTAACCCAAAAATGTTCCTGTCCAAAGGAAAGCCAGGGACAAAAAAGGAAGGGCCATCTGGAGACTGCCACACCTGGGGAGCACATTCTGTCTCCAGACACCATACTCTGACACTTTGTTGTTTCCAAAGGCACTTGCTGACAGGAACCTGGTATGGATGAACCTTGGGAGATTCGGCCAGCAGCTGACCAATGCAGATGAGGATGCTTGGTATCAACCATCAGACTGAGCTTGAAGGCCAAGGTAGGAGAGCTGGCAGAAGAACTAAATAAGGGGAGGGTGATTGCAACCCCATAGGAAGAACAACACCTACAAGCAGGACCACCCAGTATTGCCAGACCTAAACCACTACAGGGAGGGACCTATGGCTCCAGATAAATATGTAGCAGTGAATGACCTTGCCTGATATTAATGGGTGGAGAGGCCCAGGGTCCTGTGAAGATTTGATGCCCCATAGTATGGGAAAGCTGGAGTGGTGGTGCTGAAGGTGGTGGGTGGGTAGGGGAGTACCCTCATATAAACAAAGAGGAGGGAGGAGAGAGTATGCATGTGGGATTGTGGGTTGTGGATGGGTAACCAAGGTGGGGGATATCATTTAACATGTAAACAAAAGGAATGATTAATAAAAAAATATAATCATTGTTATTATTTGGTGATCTCACATTGACCAAATGGAGATGTAAAAAAGGAAGAAAATTTTAATTCACTGGGGTCATCTAGGAAAACAGGAAAACCTTCTTTGTTAGGGTATGAGCAAGAAGTACAGTAGAAATATTGGGAGTAGCAAGATCTAGCTAGATAAGAGGATGGCCTAGATGGTCATCAATGGGAGGAGAGGCCCTAGGTCCTGTGAAGGTTCAATGCCAAAGTATAGGGGAATGCCAGGACCAGGAATGGGAGTGGGTGGGTTGGAGAGCAGGGTGAGAGGAGAGGGGGTAGGGGATTTTAGGAGGGGAAACTAGAAAAGGGGATAATATTTGAAATGTAAGTAAAGAATGTATCTAATAAAAAAAGATCTAGCTGAATAATGAAGAGCTTTTAATTAACATTTAACATAGCTTTTAAATTGCTATTAAACTGGTAAAGGGATTGTGAAAATAAGCAGTTAATATAGAGAAAACAAGTGTAGAAAATAGAAGTAAAGAAAAAATATTATAAAGCATGATAGTAATGAAAGAGGCAATACAATTTTCAAAGTGTGGGGAAGTGTTCTGTTGGTTCAGACAGCTGCAGTAGGAAAGAGAAAGTGCAGTATGCATTTGTGAGACTAACCTGTGAGTGAAAACCTGCAGAGATAGAGGTGTGAGAATGAGCTGCAATAACTTCCATGATAGAAATTCTCAAATGGAGCTGCTCAGTAGGATTACCTGGGGAACATAATGAATACTAATGCTTAAACTCTCCCTCCCGATTGTGAGAAAATTAGTCCAGGCTCTATCCTGAGACTTGCTTTTTCAAAGATCCCCAAGAGGATTGTTAGATGAAATCCCAAGTACTTATCTCCCCTCAATTTCAGTGATAATCAGAAGAGGTGGAAAATAACTCACCTGATAAAATTTATAAGGACTGAAATGACTCTGGGAAAGATTTAATTTAAAGGAAGGCATAAGGGTAAAGAGGTCAGTGGAATCATTACTTAATTCATGTTGACATCTCACTGATTCCTAAGGACTGAAAGACAAGTTTTCAGAGTTCAGGAAGAGGGGAAAGTACAATCAAATATTATGCTGAGGGATGTGGTACATAGACCCAGAAAGGTGAGAGTCAAGTCATCCATACTTGGTGGACCTAGAAGCAAGTATAGAATAAGATTGCCAAGACTGTTCTTCAACACAGACGAAGACTGGAGATTGTGAGTTTCAAGAAGAGGTTTGACTATTCATTTTGTTCTTTTGTAGTATGTATAGATGCAGCTGTACTCCTGACTCAGAACTTATTCTGATACTCTTACTCTACTTCTTTGCAGGGAGCTTGTTTTCCTTTGATGAATGAAGTTCTGAGAGAGATGATTTAAAAAAAAAAAAACCTTAAGGCAAGTCAAAAGATGATTTTATCACTGATATAACAAAGAAATATAAAGAACTGCTGTACTGTAGGGGAATTCAACACTTGTCTAGAATGTCTGGATTATTAAAGCAAATTTAAAGCACATATAGATAGATTTTTTAAAAGGTAACTATGATTTTATATGAAACTAATATTACCAAAACATTATCAGAAAACATATTGGAGTGGAAAATAGTAAATTATTATTACTTCTATCTGGAGGAAAGTACACTAGAAAAATTATGGCCTTTTAACATATAAGAAAACTATGATGTAATGATTATCTCAGTATCAAACAAAATCACAATCTTTGTGGCATGAATAGATAATGAGGTAGTTGTAAAGTTGTCAAAAATAAGAACATAATTTCTCAAGCAATTGGAAAATTTGATTAAGAAATCAAACAGCAAGACATAAATAGAAAATAGGAAAAACAAAACAATATAGAACGGGCAAAGTGGCAATTGACTATCAACACAAGTAATATTATACTGATAGGAAGATATTTGTGTGTGTGTGTGTGTGTGTGTGTGTGTGTGTGTGTGTGTGATTGGAGGGATATGTATGGATGTTTAAAGAAAAAGAAGTACCAAGTTAGAAAAAGAGCAGCAAAGCTATATGGGAAGGTATGGAGAAAAGAAAGGGAAAGCAAAATGAATGGTATAATCATATTCCAATCTCAAAACTATGTAAAATAACTACTTGTTTGGTGGGCCAGTGTTTAAGAGATTTGGGGGTTCAGATTAATTGAGACTGCTGGTCCTTCTATGGGATCGCTGTCCCCTCAGGTTCGTTCACCCTTCCCTAATTCAACAACAGGTCAGCTGCTTCTGTCCATTGGTTGGGTGTAAATATCTGCATCTGACTCTTTTCAGCTGCTTGTTGGGTCTTTTGGAGGGCAGTCAAGATAGGTCCCTTTTTGTGAGCTCTCCATAGCCTCAGAAATAGTGTCAGGTCTTGGAACCTCACCTTGAACTGCATTCCACTTTGGGCCTGTTGCTGTAACTTCTTTTTCTCAGGCTCCTCTCCATTTCTATACCTATAATTTTTCCAGACAGGAAAATTATGGCTAAGAGTTGTGACTGTGGGATGGCAACCTCATCCCTCACTTGATGTCTTGTCTTTCTGCTGGAGGTGGGCTCTATACGTTCACTCTCCTTACTGTCAGGCATTCCATCTTAGGTCTCTCTCTTTGATTACTGAGAGTCTCTCACCTACCAGGCCTCTGGTTCATTCTAGAGGGTGCCCCCAACCTCCTATCTCTGAGGTTGCCTGGTTCCATTCTTTCTGCTGGCCCTCAGGGCTTCAGTCCTTTTTCCCTCACCCAATACCAGATCAGGTTCCCCACTCCCCATCTCTCCTTCCACTGTCCTCTTTCCTTCTCAGGTCCCTCTCTCCCTCTCCACTTGTGATTGCTTTCTTCTCTCTCCCAAGTGGGACTGAGACATCCTTACTTGGGCACTTAAGCTTGTTGAACTTTTAGAGTTCTGTAGACTGTATCTTGGGTATTCCATGCATTTTCTTTCTTTTTTTCTTTTTCTTTTTCCCCTTTGGGCTAATATCCACCTATAAGTGAGTACATATCATGTATGTTCTTTTGGGTCTGAGTTAACTCATTCAGGTTAATATTTTCTAGTTCCATCCATTTGTCTGCAAATTACATGATGTCCTCCTTCTTAATAGCTGAGTAGTGTTCTATTATACAAATGCATCATATTTTCTGTATCCATTTTCTGTCATGGGACATGTAAGTTGTTTCCAACTTCTGGGTATCAAATTTAACGCTGCTGTGAACATAGTGGAACATGTGCCCCTGTTTTATGGTGGGGCATCTTTTTGCTATATTCCCATGAGTAGTATAGCTGGCTCTTCAGGTAAATCTATTTCCAATTTTCTGAGGAAACTTCAAATTGATGTCCAGAGTAGTTGTACCAGTATGCAATCCCACCAGCAATGTAGGAGTGTTCCTCTTTCCCCACACCCTCTCCAATATGTGTTGTCACCTGAGATTTTGATCTTAGCCATTCTGCCTGGTGTAAGGTAGAATTTCAGTGTCAGTTTGATTTGCATTTCTCTGATCGTTAAGGACTTTGAACATTTCTTGAGATGTTTCTCAGGCATTCAAGATTCCTCAGTTGTGAATTCTCAATTTAGTTCTATGTCCCATTTTTTGATTGGGTTGTTTGGTTTTTTTGGTTATTAATTTCTTGAATTTTTATATGTTTTAGATATTATCCCTCTATCTGGTATGGGGTTAGTGAAGATTTATTCCCAATGAGTAGGTTGCAGATTTGTCCTATTGACTATGTCCTTTGCTTTCCAGTTTCATGAGGTCCCATTTATTAGTTGTTGATCTTAAAGCATGAGCCATTGCAGTTCTGTTTAGGAAATTTCCCCCTGTGTCAGTGAGTTCAAGGCTCTTTCCCAGTTTCTCTATTTAGCTTCAGTGTATCTGGTTTTATGTTGAGGTCCCTGATCCACTTGGACTTGAGCTTTGTGCAAAGTGACAAATATGGTTCTATTTTCATTTTCTACATACAGACAGCCAGTTAGACCAGCACCATTTATTGAAGATATTTTCTTTTTTGCATTGTATATTTTTAGCTTCTTTGTCAAAGATAAATTGACCATAAGTGTGTTGTTTTATTTCTGGGTCCTCAATTCTATTCCATTGATTAATCTGTCTTTGTCTATACCAATATTATGCAGTTTTTATCACTATTGCTCTGTAGTAAATTATAAGTTCAGGAATGGAGATTCCCCCAGCCATTCTTTTATTCTTAAGTATTGTTTTCGCTACTCTGTTTTTTTTTGTTTTTTGTTTTTGTTTTTGTTTTTTTTTTTTTACCTCTCCAGATGAATTTGAGAATTGCTTCTTCCATGTCTTTGAAGAATTGTGTTGGGATTTTGATGGGGGAGTTCATTGAATCTATACATTTCTTTTGGTAGGATGGCCATTTTTACTATGTTTATTCTGAAAATTCATGAACATGAGAGATCTCTCCATTTTCTGGAATATTCAATTTCTTTCTTGAGAGACTTAAAGTTACTTTCATATAGGTCTTTTACTTGTTTGGTTGTAGTTATCCCAAGATATTTTATATTATTTGTGGCTGTTGTGAAGGGAGTTGTTTCCCTAATTTCTTTCTCAGCCTATTTATCATTTGTATAATGGAAGGCTACTGACTTATTTGAAATAACTTTATATCTGGCAACTCTGCTGAAGTTGTTCATCAGTTGGAGAAGTTCTCTGATAGGATTTGTGGGGTTGCTTATGTGTATTACATATCTGCATATCGTGATACCTTTATTTCTTGTTTACCAATTTTTAACTCCTAGACCTCTTTTTGCTGTCTTATTTTTCTAGCTAATACTTTGAGTACTATGTTGAGTAGATATGGGGAGAGTGGGCATCCTTGTCTTGGCCCAGATTTCAGTGGGATTGCTTCAAGTATGTCTCCATTTAATTTGATATTGGTTGTTGCAGTAAATTGCTTTTACTATGTTTAGGAATGGACCATGAATTCCTGCTCTCTCACATACTTTTAACAATAAGGGGTGTTGTATTTTGTCAAATGCTTTTTCTGCATCTAAGGAGTTGATCGTGTAATTGTTTTCTTTGAGTTTGAGAATATATTGGATTATATTAATGGATTTTCATATATTAAACCAACCTTGCACCCCTGGGATGAAGCCTACTTGATCGCCATAAGTGATGATTTTAATAAGTTCTTGGATTCAGTTTGTGAGAATTCTATTAATTTTGTATCAATATTCATAAGCAAGATTGGTATGAAGTTCTCTTTTTTGGTTGGGTGCTTGTGTGATTTGGGTATCAGAGTAATTGTGGCTTCATAGAATGAGTTAGGTAGTGTTCCTTCTCTTTCTATTTTATGGAATAGTGTGAGGAAAATTGATATCAGCTCTTCTTTGAAGTTCGAATTCTGAGCTAAAACAATCTGACCCTTGAGGTTTTTTTTTGTTTTTTTGTTTTTTTGTTTTTTTGTTTTTTTTGGTTTGGCAGGGGGGAGTGGTTTAATGATTTCTTCTAATTCCTTATAGGGTATTGGCCTGTTTGGATAGTTTACCTGCTCTTGATTTAATTTTGGTATGTGCCATCTGTCTAGAAAAACATCCATTTCATCTATATTTTCCAGTTTTGTTGAATATAGGCTTTTATAATAGGATCTGATAATATTTTTAAATTTCCTCCATTTCTGTTTTCATGTCTCCCTTTTCATTTCTGATTTTGTTAACTTGTTTACTGTCTCTTGGCCCTTTTTTTTAGTTGGCTAGGGGTTTATCTATTGTGATGGTTCTCTCAAAGAAACCACTTTTGGTTTTGCTGATTCTTTGTGTTGTTTTCTTTGCTTCTATTTGTTTGATTTTTGCCCTGAGTTTCACTATGTCCTGCCTTCTGCTCCTCTTGGGTGAGTTTGCTTCTTTTTTTCTCTAGAGCTCACAGGTGTGCTGTTAAGTTGTTAGTATAAGATCTCTTCAGTCTCTTTACCAGGGCATTTAGTGCTATGAACTTTCCTCTTAGCACTGCTTTCTTTGGGTCATGTAAATTTTGGTACGATGTGTCAAATTTTTCATTAAATTCCAGGAAGTCTTTAATTTCTTTCTTTCTCTCTTCCCTGACCAAGTAATCATTGAGTAGAGAGTTGTATAGATTCCACATGTATGTGGGCATTCTGTAGTTTTTGCTGTTACTGCCTTAAAATTCCTCTACACTTAATATTTCAAATCAATTGGCAATTCTTTAAAGATATGTTCTTTTAATTTTTTCCTTTTATTTTATTATACTGTGATAATTAAATCATCTGCATTTACTCTCCATCCCATCTACAATATACTTTGAGCTTATCTCACACATTCCACTACTCTATTCTTTCTTGTCACTCTGTTATATGACCCTCCTTTATTGCTATAAACAATTTCATTTCTACTTCATGATATCTATACATATAGAGTTTTCTATAACTACATGAAATCTAGGTAAAACAATTAAGAGAAAATACAGTATTTGTCTTTCTGAGACTGATTTAATTTACTTTATATGGTAATCCCTAGCTACATTCAAATTCCTGCAAATGTCATAACTTAATTTTCCTTTTGTAGCTGGAATATATTGTCTTGGGTGAGGTTATGTGTCTGACGATGTGGACCTTTGCTGGAACAAATGATTCCCACTGACTCTTGGTAGCCTTGTCCCACTTTTACATGTTGGAAGATCCAATGGTTAAAGTTGTCTATATTTTGGTTAGGAGATCAGAGTCCAAGGTTGGAGAGGATTATAGCAATTGAAATGCCATTTTGATATCAATAAGTATTTTGTTAAGTCAGACATATTAACCTTGTCACAAAGTATCAGCAAAGGATTTGTCTGAGAAAGAAACATTGAGTATCGAAGAACATTCTTATCCTTAGCACACTGAGGTCAGAAGGAAATTGTAGAAGTAACTTTTATTCACCTGATGTATTTTTTGTCTCGGAAACAGCCTTGGACGATTGCTGAATAAACTCACTCTTTCTAGTTCTCTCTGAGTTCTGAATAGCTGCTTCATCTCTGCTGGTGTGGCTCAAACTACTCTCTAAGCTGACTGATTCAATCTGGATTTTCTCAGCTTCTCTCTGAATCCTCTGCTGTATCTCAAACTAACTAACAATTTCTTCTAATATTCTGCTTTCTTATTCTCTGCTTTCTTATTCTCTTATTTCAACTGCCTCTGCTGAGTTGCAGTGAATTCAACCAACTTAACTTGTGAGCTCAATTCAACCCAATTGCATTACCTGAACTGAACTGTCCCAGCTCACTGGTTAGATCTGACTGACTCTCTCCCTGTATAGCTCTTAAATAGCTTTTCTCTACCTACTTTCTTCTTGTGAAAGTTGGATGTATTCTATCTCTGAGTCATTCTGAGAAATCTTTCTCTGTTTTATCACTTTGCATGGCCCTCAATTAGATGTCATTTTCAAATACAGCTACTTCCTTCTATAAACTAATCTTACCTACATTGTTTGGGATTAAAGGTGT
This sequence comes from Mus pahari, assembly GCF_900095145.1. Lineage (NCBI taxonomy): Eukaryota > Metazoa > Chordata > Mammalia > Rodentia > Muridae > Mus > Mus pahari. The sequence goes on from NC_034593.1 coordinate 68,710,088, forward strand.
GTACTAAAGGCCTGTCTTTATCCCAGCCAGAGTATCTAAGTTGCTGCATTAAAATTCCTTTACAGGAATTATTCTGTACAACAGGTTCTCCAGCTGGAAGCTGGGATATGCTATTAACATATAGAGTCCTGGGATGTTTCCATATATAATTCTACCCATAAATTCTAATATTTGCTCTCCCTGGTGAATTAAAACTTTTAAGCATGGACAGTTACTGTGCACTATCTTGGCATGCAGTTACCTCTAAGAAATTCTCAAACCATAGGAATTCTTGGTCCTTAGAACATTTCAATTGTTTTTTTTTCCCCCTAACATCCCCTGTTAACAACTTAAATGTGTGTGTGTGTGTGTGTGTGTGTGTGTGTGTGTGTGGTGGTTCATATGCATTTTGTGATGGCATTAGTGATCAAACATGGATTAGTCTGTACTCACTTTTCAATTTTTTATATTGTTATCAAAAAGATTTGTATATCACAAAGTAGTAATTGTTTATAAAAATATTATTTTTAATGTATTTCCTGCTCTAGGGTATATTTTTGGCAAAAAATAAAATCCTTTAAGTATGAGATTATATATCTCCAGTAATAATTTTAATTTAAATGTGGATTTCTCTGGTATGTATATTCCATTCACTGTGCTCTACTTTTCCTTAGTTTATTTTTAAATAAAGCTACCTATTTTCTGTCTATCAAAAGTTATTAATTAAGGCAGTCAGTTCCTATACCTTTCTCACAATAACTATAAAAGGTCATATGCCTCTGTTAAACATACCAATGCCAGATACTAACTTTTTTCCAATACACATTTTGTGCCTCCAGGCTACATTTTGGGTTTTGTTGGTTTTTTTCCTATAGTCTTAACTTATCATTTTGTCAATTTTGAGCCTAGAAATCAAATGTTATATTTTTCTTCATATTTTCCATTCAATATTTAAACAACAAATAGTAGCTATTCAAGGTTCCAGTCAAGGTCCCAGATACTGCAGGTTTTGGGGTTTGTTACATATGGGAAAGGCAACACGTTTACATATGAGAGTTCCATTACAGGCACATATTCAAGATGACACCTTTAGTTTCCTTAGCTGAAGATTTAAATAATTAAATAATATTTGTTTATAATTGTGGTGCTTCATTCTTTAGTTCTACACATTTAGTTTCTCTAATTAGCCTAGTTTGAATGAAGGCTGTTTCATAATGATCGATATCTCCTTGAAAACAAAGTTATTGTAAAATATCTGGAAAACGTTTTGAGTAGTTTTGCAAACAAGGTCACCAATTTAAATCATATTTTTGACAGAATTGATATTCACTCTGGCAATAATATTGTCTGCAAATGTTGCTTGGTTGTCCAAACCTGTGTTTTAATTAGAGCTAAAAAAAATATTATCTCAACAGAGTTTGCAAAGTATGAAGTTATTTTTTTCTATACTTAACTAACAATAAATCAACAGTTGAGACTGAATAACATTAAAAGGTAATATTGTGTTCTTCATATGCCTATTAGAAAGTAAATGCAACAAAAGCGATACATTTTGCTGTTTCTTCTAGAAAATCTGATGCATGGCTGCAAATTCATGACAGATAATTATAGCAACATTTCAGAACAAAAATTTCGAGATGATGCCAGGACCAAAGGCTTAGGTAACACATTTCAGTAACAAGCTAAATAGGGAACTATAACCTCATGTTTTGTTATTTGTTTGTTTGGTTTTGTTAATTTGCTTGTTTGTTTCAAGGATAGGTAGAAATAATATATTCACTCAAGAAAATTCAAGGCATGAACTCACAATTTTATTTGCACATTAGATAAGAAACACATATAAGTTTCCTTACAGTGCTATCTATAGAAGATAATAGCTGAATAAATTCCAACATTCATCAACACCACAAGGAAGTTTATAAGTGCTAGCCACTTCACACTCATGCTCTAATCAAAGTGTTATACATTTGCAAAATTATAATAAAATAAAAAATTACATACCATTAATTATAAGTGCTATTATTATATTTTATCAATAATGATGAATTACCATTTGACATTATTCTTAGATTTTATTATTACATTAATAATGATTTGCTTTCTAGGTATAAATTGAAAAATGGATGGTTATCCTTTTTTCACTATGTGAATAACACATGTACTCTAATAGAGTATGATTTTCTTGATGCATCTTAGTGAATGAATCATTTTAGACAAGAATTCAGGTCATTAATATTGACCATAGAGTTAATTTTAAGATTCTTGTATTTTGTCTTTGCAAACTTTAATTTTTTTTTAAAAAAGAAACCATTGTAAGTGTTGCTTGTATTTCATCGGATGATGGGATGAGATGATCTTTATACCAAATGAGAACACATGGCTTGGAAGGAGCTCAATGTGTTTCCTTCTTTGGTCTAACTAACCATAGGCCTAGGCCTGTACGTTTCTAGCTTCTATAAAATCTAATCTTCTAAGTTGACTGATTTAAATAGGCTTCCTCTGACTGAATTGCTCTGCTTGGAAATACTGCCACTGAATTCCATGAATGAAACTGCACTGAGTGCACTGAGGGTGCAAGCTGACTAGATCTGAACAGAAGTACCGGAACTCAACTGTATATAAGGTAAGTGAACTAACCTGAATTCCATTTCATTGCTTGAACTCAACTGAACTGCCCTCAATGAACTGCCCTCCCTCCGGACCTGATTCACTCTTAAGAGTGCTGCTCTTTAATGGCCTCTTTCCTGTCTTTTCTGAGGAGAGTTGGGTTTATCTCTAACTCATTTTGTCAAATCTTTCACTGATTTGACACTTTCAAACATGGCTGCTCTCTTCTAGAATCTAACCTTACCTTCATTGTTTAGGATTAAAGGTGTGCACTAAAGGCATGTCTGCACTCCAGCCAGAGGGCAGAATTTCTGCATCCCAGCTGGATCACAGTTGATGTGAAACCTTTGCCACAGTGGCCATGTTGCTGGGTTAAAATTTCTGTACAAAAAATTCTTAGAAAATCACATTCAAACTTAGAAGCAGACAGATAAGAGGTTTTGTAGACTATGTTTTTCTCAGCAATTGCCACAGAAGTGGGTTGGCCGTGGTCAATTTTCTTTTCTGTTATCTCTTTCATGAAAAAAAAAATGTAGATGGAAACATTGTTCCACACTATTAAAAAGTATAATTGGACTGGATTGATCCTTCAGTTTGATTTGCTAATTGTACCAGATTCTTCCTTATTGTCTTGTCATATTTTTTTTCTGTAAGAACCAGAGAAAATGAGGACTGTGTGAAATCTGCCTTTCACACTCTATTAGACTTCATTGCTGCCATCTGATGACAAGGGATTTCTAGGAGTAGAAACATTTTGAAGGTATATGGAAGATTGCAAAACAATGATTTAGCAAGTATCATTCTCAATACAAAATGAACACTTAGTGTCTTTTTATGTGCTTTCCTATGAAGTGGAACCCCAATGACTTGGTACATAAAAATATTATGACTGCTTTAACTTTGCTACATAATTATCAACATATTTCTGTATATTCCCACACTATAGGTACATGAGTCCTGAAATACAAATTGCTTTTGTGTGAGTAGATAAAGCCAAGGTATATAATGAGACATTCTCTCTTAAGTATTCTGTTTCAAATATTGAATCTATGCATTTTTTTACTGTCTATTAAACATTTATCTAGGCACTAATATGTCTTGGATATAAAACATTTTTAAAAAGTCTCCCTCACAAATAATCAATTCAGTCATTAGTAATTCACTGAATCATAGAGGTTTTGACCCCCAAAGTGGGTTATTTCCTTGGTACATTCATAATATGATACGACATTTTTCAGAGATGAATCCTGGTTGAAGTAAGTAGGTAGAAGTAAGAAGGAAACATTGTTCCACACTATGGAAGGAAACACCTTGCTATTGGACAGTTCCTTTTCTTTGTTCCCTGTCCCCCTGAGGTGAGCAGCTTCCTCTTGCATACATACTCAATGTGATGACACTCTACTGTCTTTGATACTCTAAGCAATGGAGTGCATATGGCACTTAACAAAGCCATAAGGCAAACCACTAATGATTATTTTAAAAATTATTTTCTTAGGTATTTGTCAAAGTGGCATAGAAAAATTGAATAAGAACAAAAAAACCCAGTCATATAGGTAAGCATTATAGATGGTAGTTAAAATTAACAATACAAAGTTGGACTCTATAAAACTGCTACTTTTGATATACAGATACTCAATCCTCAAGCAAAATATTATCCCATAATATCTGACATGATGTTCATTTGTGGGCATAATTAATACAATATTTTCCCATGACATGTATTCCAATATCCCTTGTTGTTGACTGAAACTGTATCTTCTATGGGTCCACAAGGACATAAACTTTTCTCTATATGAATGTTCAAAATTAATTTATAAGTTAGGATCATTAAGAATATAACAACTAATAATAAAATGCCATGTTTATAACAATACAATATCACAAAATTTACCTTAATTTTACAATATCCACCAGTCTTATATGATACAACGAAGATTAAACATCAAGTTAGCCAGAAAGAACTAAATGGTATTCTATGTGGCACAGTCATTCCAATATAGCAAGAGTAGATCAGAGACAGCAACTAATTAACTTCTGATACTGGCTCACATTTGAGGAATAATGGAGGAGGAAAGATAGAGACTCAGGCTTGGAACTCTGAACATCATAGAAAAATTTACAAGTTATTTATGTCTAGTATTGCCTGTACAATATTTTAAGAATGGGGCTCTAAAAAGGGAGGGCATAGTATACACAAACACAATGCAGATAACTACATTCTTTGTTTCACCTTAAGTGTAAGATGCTGGGCTAAGTTGCTGTACAGCTTAGTTCTCAGATTCTCTTCATAATTCAGTTTTGTCACTTACGAGTGTCTGCAGTATGCAAGAAATATTGTATGTTTGGTCAGTGTACTAGGTAAAACTCACAAGAAAACCCCTGATTTATTTAGTGTGTGTGTGTGGGTGGGGTAAGTGTTATTATTTAATAATACATTCTTTATTTAATTTGTTAAGTTTATAAATTGCTTTATTAGCTTGGATTATACATGAGAGGATATGTTGTTCAACTATGACTGAATATTGAAGAGGAAGAGAGCCTAATAACTGTTCAGTCTATGAAGCTGGATGCTGTAGCTCTGTTGATTCAACTGTAATGCATATAAGGTTCTTGGAGCATCACTGACATTCAGTCCACATTGGGAAAAAAATCTTGGAATCTGGGAAGAGTGGAAAATGACAACAGTGACAGAATAAGAGGAATAGATACATAGTATATGTCAAGTAAGCAATACTTCTTTTACCTCAGACCTCCATATATTTGGACTATTTGCCACTCACTATGAGGGAGGGCTTCCCTTCTCAAAAAACCATAAGGAGCACAGACACACCAAGAAATATTTCTCATTGTTGATCCTATATTCTTGATACTCAAGATTAACCATAATAAGAAACTCAGTAATTTCCTACTTTTAAAAGAATAGTGGTAAAAACTTTTCTTCAAGTAGGATTTGCTAAGCTAAATGTAGCTAGGCACACCACTAACTTTGTGCCTGAGAAGGTGGGACCCCAGATTTATTATTCAACGACATATTGCAAGACCCTGTCTCAAAAAAGGGAGGAATGGTTCTAGTTTGCTTTTCTTTCACTGTGATAAAACACTGACCAAAATCTACATGAGGGAGAAAGGGTTAATTAACTCACACTTGCAAGATATGATCCATCTTTGAGGAACGTCAGGGTAGAAACTTAGGCAGGAAATCAGAGCAGGACCCAGGAAGAATGCTGTTTACTGTTCGGCTTTTGCTTGCTTTAGCTCATGATCAACCAGATTTCAAATGCAAACTAGGACCACAGGCCCAAGGATGTTATGGCCCAAAGTGAGCTGGATCCTCCCACATAGGTCAAATATCAACACAATTGCAAACAGGACAACCTAATCTAGGTGATTAAGAGCTAGAGAGATAGCTCAGCAGTTAAGTCTTCTCTTCCAGTGATCCTGATTTCAATCTGAGGCAGACATATGGTGTTTCACAACAATCTACAATAAGATTGGATGCCCTCTTTTGGCACAAAGGTGTACATGTAGGCACAATGCACATGCACTAACTAACTGACTAACAACTCACTAACTAACTTAATAAATAAATAAAAGAATCCTTTTTAAGTGACTCTTAGTTATGTGAAGTTAACCTTAACAACTATCCAAGCCACACAATGTGTGTATTTTATACCACATGGGATAGTAAGCTAAATACAGATGTGGATGCTCACAGTCATCTATTGGATGGAACACAGGGTCCCCAATGGAGGAGATAGAGAAAGTACCCAAGGAGCTTAAGGGGGCTGCAACCCTGTAGGTGGAACAAATAAACAGTACCCCCCAGAGCTTGTGTCTCTAGTTGCATATGTAGCACAGGAGGCCTAGTCAGCCATCAGTGGGAGGAGAAGCCCTTGGTCTTGCGAAGATCATATTCCCCAGTAGAGGGAAATGCCAGGGCCAGGAAGTGGCAGTGGGTGAGTTGGGGAGCAGTGCATGGGGAGGGTATAGGGAAATTTCAGGAGGGAAACTAACAATGGGGATAGCATTTGAAATGTAAATGAAGAAAGTATCTATTTTTAAAAAAAGAAGAAGAAGAAGAAAACAAAAGTAAGGCACTACTCTGTAGGGTTTGAGGTTTATCATCACCTATTCTCATTCAGGTCTCATCAAGGTGTGTTTCTACATTCCCAGTGACAATGTAACCATTTCTATCAGCAGCTAAAAATAGTTATCAAAACACTTCACTAGTGGTCAAAATAGTCAATACAAAAGCAATAGAATTAAACTTCCATAAAAAACTATGAGAAATTTATAATAAATATATAAAACAAGCTTGAAAACTTGGATTGTAGTAAGTGTGTCACTATGAGCCCTGCAGGGATATCTTTACTACTTCATGCTGTTCCCAGACAAACTTGTAGATCAAGTATGTAGGAAAAGAAATTCTAAAATAGAAAGACTTAATTATACCCAAAGGTACTTTTGTTTATTTGTTTTGGTGGAAAATGAAACACATCAACAGTTAGTATAAAGGGAAATAATTCCCATGGTATTATTTAAAGAAAAACAAAAATCAACCCTGGCAGGCCATCACCTGACCATAAGAACATGACGGAAGACACAAAAATATCAAAAGCACCAAGAAGGATACAAATGCCACAATGGAGGACAGGATATCACAGTCTCAAAAGGCTCAGAAAGACAGTTTAGGTAAAATGGAGAGATTTTTTTAAAGAGACACAATTGAGGAAAATAAGAGAATAGAAACAGAACTGGAAACTGAAATCATGTTGTTAACATCACTTAAAACCAGGAGTGATGTCCGTGAGTCCTGCTCAAATCACTGGAAGCAATGCCAAAGAGAAATTCAAGTACACAAAGGAGAACATATCAAAATCATATTATCATTAAGAGACAAAAGCATTCCAGAATGTAAAACTAGGAGCTGACAAAAATGACTTAATTATTATGAAGCTTTCAATATGATTTTGGATGTTATGTTCATTTAACACTTTGAAAATGATAGATCCAATTCACAATGATTATAGAGTAAGATAAAGTGTGGTGACCATTTAAGTAGATGAAGAAATCGTCCTTAAAATTTTAAATGTAACAAAACAGTTTGTATAGAAAGAAATAAATATCTCAGCAAATCAGGATAAGAAAGACATTTAATCAAAATGTAAACTCGTAGTCACAAAACTTACTGGGAAAATTCAGAATGGAACAGGAAACCAGACACAGTTCCCACCTATTAGAGTGTGGGAGTCCCCCACAAATAGATGACAGTGAAACAGGGCTAGTTTATTGAATGCATGCCCCAAGACTGATTGATTAGTGATGCAATGCTGACTGGGGAGCTGAACTGTGATGCCCAGCTAGAAACTTACAGAGCTCTGAAATCTTGAAATCCACAAACATCTGTGCCAAATTATTCTATCAATCAGGATGTAGGGATAGGGGATTTCATTAGGAAAATGTCTTTGTTGTACATTTATTCTGTTCTCAATGGTTGGGATATTCAACTGTGCCAGGGAACTTGCCTTACCTAATATCCATGTCTTAACTTGCCAACCAGGATACATATATCTCTTTCTGTCAAGCTGGATATCAATTTCCAGGGAGGTCTTTAGAACTTAAACTTTATTCAACCCCTAGTCAAAATGGAAGTTTTACTCCAAATGGCTTCTCATATTGGTGCAGGGGTCCCTCTTTTGTTGGGGTACATCCCAGTGACAGCTTATAATGACAAATAACATAAAAGCTCATACACAGGTGTAGTGTTGCCAGGTGGTTGATTCGTGTCCAACACTATAATGGCTAACTATACAAAGCAATTCCAATTTACGTCTACTGTGACTGGTTTCTAAGAACATAGCATAGAACATAACAGAATATGCAATCAACTCAGGCACAAAGAAAAAGTTTGCTAGTAACAACACACAAGAAAGTTTCCTTATAACATTTGTAATAGTGAAAAATAGCTGAATAAACAAGCAATACCAAGGCCTTTGCACCATCAATTTATGTAGCGCTGCATTAGAGAATCTTACAATCATAAATTGCCAAAAGAAAGCAGCCAAGGCAAGCCAAAAGAAATGCAATATCTGAGTTTGTACATTGTCACTTGAGTACAGAACCTACAAAAAAACAAAACAAAACAAAACAAAACACAGTTTTAGTATTAAGCTTACAGAATTTTACTAATAATCTTAAAATGTATCTATTTTCTTAATGGCAATATTTACCAAGTATAACTTAACTGTTGCAAAGTTATATTTAAAAATGTTAGGCTGTAATCCTTATATTCAGATGCCAAAAAAAGAGGAGGGAAACGTCAAGACCAAAATATTTTGAGGAGCTAATTACAATCCTTGTAAACATTTACATTTCAAATCAAACTAAAGAATAAAAACATCAAGAAAATATTAATAGATTAGATTGACTCAATAATTAGGAAGCATTCCTTGGTATTGTTGAGATAACATATATAGCTTAGAATAAAATGAAAATGGTAGCATTTGCAAACTATAAAAATATGTGGTAGGGCACATTATAAAACTAAATCCAAATTATAGTTCTAGTAAATTTAAATTCTTTGATATGTAATTTACATAAAAATATTAGTGTCAATTCTATACATTTGAAATAAAGTAAGAGAAATTAGTACAAATTACCACAGCAGATAAGAATATACATATGCTTAAAGAGTAGACAAAGGCATTCTCAAATTCCTTTTCAGAGATTTACATAGATTTTTGATAGAGCAAAACAAATCAAAATTAAGGAAAATGTTTATATGAGTAGGAAATCTTTGTAGATAAGAGTTTTTCACAAATTTTTCTATTAATTTAAGAACATTGAGGCAAAAATGCTAAATCTTTTTTAAAATCTCTTTTAAAAATTCGATCTGAAACAGAATTAAGACAAGGCCAAATACTTCTGTGAAGGAAGGAGAAAGGAGATTTTGCTGTATGATATTACTTAGAATGGAATATATTAGTAGAGAAGTGTTGAATATATTATTTAATAAAATGTAGTACTGGGATTCTTCTATGACTCTTCCCGACATGATAAAAGTAATACGGGAAGTAAATTTTTAAAAAAGTTAGAACTTTTAAATGAATAGAAAACAAAAATGATTATTTATATAAGATGAATGCCATTAGATTTCTTTCTTAAATCTTTAATCAAAGACCTGTATGAAATAAGAGGTTCTATCAAAAGCAACATTTTTGAAATCTTGTATAACATCCAATTGCTCTATTATTTAGCTTGAGGTTGTACAGTGTCTCTTAAGACAAAATTTTCTTTCATAAAACCGAAGACTGACAAATGGTATTACAATAAAATGAGCAAACGCCTGTATCTAAAACACTTTATAGACATTGGAAATTCAATTTGCAAACCAGAGGAAGATATTCAAAACACATATAACCAATAAAGAAGTATAAAATCCTCCCACTGATCACCATGAAAATGACAAACTACCTAATACAAAACTAAGAAATACACAAGAAAGCATTTTGAAATAGGCAATACCTAGAATTATGAAAGATGTGGAGAGGCAGTCAATCACATTTATTATCAGATGCATGTAAATTGGAAACTGAATGCACATTTTCAAGTCACAGTGAAGATATGTGACGACAACCCTTGCTTGAAGACTGAATCTTCACACAGTCTAAAGAGACTGCAGACACAGTCATTGTTTTTAGCCACTTACGTGTGTTTAACATTATACTGTGAACTTCTACCCACAAACCATGAACTATGTTTCAAAGTACACATGCAAACAACACAAACACATTGTAAGATGGATGATATTACAGGATATTATTTCAAGAACTGTTCTCACAGTGTGACAGGGTAGTGTAGCTATAAATTGTAGCTTTATAGAGAAGCTCAAAGCTATGTGTGAACAGCAAAATGGATGAAAGGGGCATGGAATGATAAAAATATTCTGAAAGAGCTCAGCATAGATTAACTACCCATTTTCAAATGTAAATGATACCATTAACATAGTATTAAAATCACAAATTGTGTAACTATTGTTTTTTTTTTAAAAGAAGGAAACTGCAAATTTGAAGCCATAAGATTTCTAAAATTATTTGGAAACAAAAATTTAATGGAAGGCATGTTGGAGACAAATATGCTATTAGCTTTCTTATGGAGGAGGTAGTAGGGACTAAAGCCAGATAAGATCATGCCAGAGGAAGTGGATTATCAATATCAACCATTTCATGACAATTATTTATGCCCATGTCATGCATTTATATTTTTATCTTTAATATAATATTAATAACTGAATACATACCCATTCATAGTTTTGCACCTGAACCATTCTGAATGATAACAAAATGATATTGAATTCATTGCAAAGTCCTTCTACTCTTTTTACTTGAGGCCTAAACTTTAATAGCTAAAATCATGCAGAGTTGTAAAATAGAGCTAATTATCAATGATATTCCCCAAACCCTTCCTTGTACAATCAAAATGGCCTCTTTGTGAAGCAACTTGTGTGGCCATCTTGTGATAAGATTATAGGTTCTACCAGCTCCACACCACTTACATTCCTTTATAGAAGGGGCCCTGCTTTAATGATAGGCCTCATACTCTATATCTTTTGTTTGATTTCAATTTTCTGGCTTATTTATACAGGTATTCTTATGTCCCTCTCCTACAAGATACCCCTATAAAGCATAGACTGACCTTTTACTTGATATCCTTTTGTCCCAACCTCCCAAGCACTGGAATATACAGGTGAGTACTATCCCAGATTACATTACAAGTCCTACTTAATCAATTATTTTTCTAATGTGCATCTTGCTCACAGACAGCATCCAGGCCTGAGCTACTATATAACATATAACATATAACATATAACATACAACATATAACATATAACATATAACACTTGGCTGCTTACCTATAGGAGGTGGTTTTCCTTCCTGAACCGTGATGGTTTTAAAACATGGTAATAAGTCTCATTAACTTATATTCTTCCAAACTATATACTACACCTAGAATGTAAGCAGACATCCAGAAAATATTGAATTAACTCAAGAATAAGCACCAAAGTGAGCCTTTTAATTGAAAACTGCTGGACTATATCCATTCTAACTACTGTTCATTGTAAAGGCTCCCATCTCAAATGAACCCTGAACTGTTCAACAAGTTAGTAGACCAGAGCACTGGGAATTTAGTGTAATAAGCACAGCTCAATATCTACTGTTAGAGATTTAAAAGAAAGGTTAAGTCCCACATAACACTTGGAAAAGATTTATCCTACTTTTTCTGATTTCCTCTTTTTGTTGACAGCACACATTCTCTCCAAGCACATGCTTCATGTATTTTCTGTTTCATACATTTCATCTTTCTTGCTAGTACTTTCTGGACTCTCCTGTCATAACTGCTAATTGAAGTGCCATGCAAACCCTCACTTTTCAGTTCATAGGGAAAGTATCTGAAATTGTACCCATATGTACTACCAAACTACAGAAAAAAAGTGATACAAGACCACTAGCTGCTGCTATCTAATGTACAGGACAACAGGCAGTCTATTGTGTAGGACAGAAGTTTTAGGAAAAGAGCCAATCTTAAATCTCTTACAAAAAAAAATCTCAGCAAATGTGCTTAGCCAGGCTGCTTAGATGTCTGGTCACACTCATGCATCCTCTCTGGTTTCTAAAGTGGTTACTATCCTTGAAAGCAGTTCAAAATTTAGAGTCTCATAAAACAAAATCAAGTAATTCTCTTGCAGCTCGTCATTGAAATGTTTTCTGAATATCCACCAGTAACTGGGACATTTCCTCCACCATTTCCTTCTTTTTCCTCACTTCCAGATCCTAACACAGATAAAGTCAGTTAATTTTCACTGCTTTGATGTGACCCCCGCTAGGAACAAACAGAAAGCTGATTCTTCCTGGCCCATTTCCTCACCTAGGTTCTGCTGCTGTCTTCCATTTCTGTTGCTTTTGCTGAACTGTGTTCTCCCTTTTGCATCAAAACCTGAAAGAAGTAAGTCTATTTTCTGTAGGAAATTCAGCTTGAATTTTAGAAGAGAAAGACACAGCAGCAGGCTCTTCATCTACCTAACCTTAATAGAATGCACAATCTAGCACCTAACAAACTATGTAGAATAGAGACTTCAGTAATTGTAGTGTCAGCCAATTGGAAAGCCTGTTTCAGTAAATTAAAAATTTATCCTTATAATTTACTTAAATTAAATTTAGCTATTGCCCTACAACCACTTCTGGTACCACAGTTTGTATTATTCAGGCTTTTCTGAAGGTGTAGAAGAACTAACCAATTAACTAACTAAATAACTATGTATAATATAATGAAACATGCACACACACACACACACACACACTTACACACACACACACACACACACACACACACACATGAAAATTAGGGAGAGGGTGAGGGAAAGGGGGAGAGAGAGTCGGGGAGGGGGAACTTTACTAGAAGGACGTACAGAGTATGGTCTGGCTAGTTTAACAATGTTTCTCTTCTGATAGATAGTCCAAGAATTCAGTAGTAGTTCAGTCCTTGAGGCTGAATGTATCCTTTGGTTTTCAGTATGTGTTGAAATCCTTCAGAAATAGGCTCTCATAACACTGAAGACATGTCTCAGCCTCAGGATATGTAAACGTGCCAGGGACATTGAGGCCAAACAAGCAAAAGCGGAAGGTTCCATCTCCATGTTCTTTATATAATCTGACACTAGAAGATGTGGCCTAGATTTGGAGTGGTTCTAACTTCAAATATTCATAATTTTAGGTGAGTCATCAGACCTCAAGTTAGCCAATCAAGAAAAATCGTTGACAGATATGCACACCTGCTTGGGTGATTCTGTTGATTCTGGATGTAGTCAATTGACAACCAAGAATGTCCATTACATTTTGAAAGGGAAGATGTGAACACTTGTCTATTAGTAAATTCTAGTCCTTTCATATGGGTCTTTTATATTCCGTTTTCATTCCTTATTCTCATGGTCTTTACCAAAAGCATTTCTGAATACCCCTTGGTATCTATTTGCTTATCTAAAGCAATGGTAGAATCTGCAATTCAACTTCCCCGTGTCCAGAAAATGGTTTATGGTTGGAGTCTGTTTATTGGAATTACGGGGGTTCTGCCAGTGCCAGCAGAGTTAACAAACATAGTGCAGGACACCTTAGTAGATAGTTCCTCAGTACTTTACTGGATTGGTCCTCCCATTGCCCATTTCAGATGCAGTGCACGGTGCAGAATACTGATCATATGAGTTCCTACCTGAAGTGCTATTACTAAATTTATCACTCAAGAAAAACAAGAATGACATTAATTCTTAAATAACCTGTAAGGCATCATTTTAGAGCTATAGCATTAGCTCATCTTCCAGCATTCCTTTACTCTACCTTTTAAACATAAATTTGTGACCTTTGTTTAATTAGTGAACTTTATCATTATCTCTGGATTCATTAGTTGTCTTTCTAGAGTAAAGAAGTTCTTTTGGGAAGAAAACTTACTTATTTTTCAGTAACCAAAAATTATATTAAAGAAGCCTATAAATGACTGCAAATTGTAAACTGAAACACTAATTTGTTACAATCATTTTCTTAATACTGCTCATAACATTGGTACTTTGAGACTCATAATGACTAAATAGATTAATAGCAACTTATGTGTAGTGTTTACACATTGGTGTGGCTTCCTCTTCTCAAAATAGTGTATTTACTATTAAATGGCAATGATTGACCTGCAACATCAGTAACACACTGTTTTTTTTTATAATTTGATATATCACATAAAGAAAAATACTATAAATTATAAAAGAACACTACATTTTAAATACTACTCATTAAAATTCAAGATTATTTTTATACCCTTACATAAGATGAAAAAATCAAAATACAGTTATTAAGAATATTGAATCAAAAAAAAGAATATTGAATCAATTTTCTTTTATCTATATGAATTGGTAAGTAAGAGGTTATAAAGTTGGATTAATCTACTTGTTTATATTCAAGTTCAGGAGTAGCTTTCTTGTTACTTCTTTTTCCTCTTCCTCTTCCTCCTTTTCTTCTTTTTAAAACATGAATGCATTCAAGTATTGCCCATGTTCAGCATGCTGTTTCTGTCTATGCCAATGATTGTGTTTTGATTCTTACATGTTCATAGCCCCTACCTAACAGCCGAAACCATGCTTACTCTACTCTTTGCTTCTACAACTTCTTTTGAATTAAATCCCATGTAGAAGTGATAACACACTGTTTTTCTTCTGAAGTTTTTAAATTTAATTTAGCCTATGACTTGCTAATTCCAGCCATGTTATTCAAATGACTATTTTCATTTTTAAGTTAGTATTCCTTATAATGAACATTAATATTATTCCATATTGCTAATGAACAATATCATTCCACATATACATATCTACAATCATAGATAGATAGATAGATAGATAGATAGATAGATAGATAGATAGATAGATAGATAGACACAGACAAACAGATAGATAGATAGTCATCAGGTTCCCTGTCTCAATTTTGAGACTGCAAAGTCATATCATGCAAATACTGTGGACTCAAATTTCTTCTGCCAACTTTGACCCAATCTATCCAATCTATCCACTTAAATAGATTATGATAATATCTTCCATTAATTTCAGGAATGATTTCCATCCCTGGATTTTCAGGCTACAGTAACTATTTTAGAGTATTGCTCATTTGAGTACAATCATGTCAAAGAACTTCAGTGCCTCAGAACCATGGGAATGCCAAGACCTCTGATCTTAGCACACTGTATGAGAAACTATTAACCATGTTTCTCCTCCTGGATGACTACAGCCTGAGACTATCTATGCCATTACTGAGCTCCGCTGCTCAAATTACATAACCTGTCTCCTAGCTCAGCTTTATATGATAACTATGCTGAGGTTTGTGTGGTTAGATTGTCTCCACACAAGCTATTTATTTGCTGTTTCTTAAAATTGAATTAGTGCTTAGATTGTTAATAACTGGTTTATATTACAAATGTCATGTCTAATGAAACAGTTTGATGAGAGAGTCAAAAACATTAAAATATATACTGCCTAAACTGGATGGAGAGCAGGAAAGAAATTGATTCACAGGAGGTTAGAGCAGTGATATAGTCAGAAACTTGTTGAAATAAAAGATCCCAGAACAAAATTGATAATATCCTGTAATTTCTCTTCATATAACTTGGAATGATATGAGTCTTCCAAACTTCACTTTTCTAGGAAGTATGTTTTAAAATCCTGACTTTAGAGCAAAGTATGCATGCACAAGTTAAGAGTTGGAGGAGAGGAGAGAATGTGTTTTACATATTAATTGATAGCATGTTAGCATTTGGAATTATTTTAACTCCTGTTTCAAATAAATGTCTTCCAGTTTTTTAAATGAGTGCCTGGTTGGTTGTTCTTCATAGCGCATATTCTACATTATGCTATTTGGGAGACTAATTTTAATTTTCACAACTCATTCTAATGCTTAATATTTTATGACGGACAAATCACAGCTCACTGCGTCTCCTCTCAGCAGAAAGGCATGTTGGTTTGTGTTATGGTAAACATCAGAGGGATTTATCTGTGTATTGATGACCTCAGCATACACTGAGGAACTGGCCTACCTTACATTTAGAGCTACATAATAAGAACAGAGAGATGGGTGCTCTCTTTAAGACGGAGCTTACTGATCATTCTTCCTCTGGAATTCCAAGCTCAATTAGTAATTTTGTAAAGAAAGGAAATACATTCTACATACATTAGCTAGGAGAAGTTACAGAACTGAACACCCCTTATGCATCATATGATTCTCTCCAGTTGCATTATTTCTTCCACATCCTTAAACTATGGAGTCAGACAGCATATGTGGTGGTTTTCATATGCTTGGCCCACAGTCAGTGGCTCTATTAGGAGTTCTGGCCTTGTTGGAGTAGGTGTGACCTTGTTGGAGGAAGTGGAATCCTGTGGGATAGGCTTTGAGGTCCTATTCTCAAGCTCTACCAAGCAAGAGGAGAGTCTCCTGGCTGCCTATGGATCAAAGTGGATGTAAAATTCTCAGCCCCTCCAGCAGAAAGTATGTCTGTCTCAAGATCTGGATGGAAAGCTCATGTCTTTGAGACGCAAGATCTGGGTCACAGGTGTGCCCTCCATTTCTGGATTGTTATTTATTCCTGATGTAGTTGAAAAAGCCATCATAATCCTTCCCTTGTGAACTTTACACAAATCATATCTTATGTCTGAATGAAATCAATAACTAGGTCATAAATACTCCTAACATGATATAACTATCCCTCATGCAACCACAAATGCATTGTAAATTTAGAATAGAGCAATGTCCCTTGGGAAGCATCTTTTTTAATATCTCAAACTTAAATATAATAACTGTTGCTATTCCTTTCTTAGCCTGTTGGTATAGTCATTAGAAGTGAAAATGACCAGGGCGATGTCTGAGATTACAGTTCAATGGAATAATTGCTGTTCTACCTTCTAAGGAGCACTTCACCTTTTGGAATTAAAACTTTTAGGTCAGCAGAACTTAGAGTTGCTAGAACAGGAAGCAAATATCTTCCTAGTATGTCACCAGGAGTGATAGTAAGTGGAACTATTTTGTTTTCCATACCTCGATTCCTGGACCCATGCATTCTGGCTATGTGAGAAACTGTGCCATACACAAGATGGGGCTTCAAAGCATACACTGCCCTCAGAAGAAGCCTGACAGTGCCCTCCATACAGCTGCTATCTAGTTTGTGCTGCAACTGTGTCTTCAAAGGGTCATTCCATCTTTCTATGAGGCCAGCTGCTTCAGGATGGTGAGATACATGCTAAGAACATGATTATGGAACCACTGTTATACTTCTCTGGGTGTGAAATGAGTTCCTTGGTGAGAAGCAATAGTGTGTGGAATATCAGAGCAGTGGGTAAAGCATTCTACAAGTCCATAGTACAGTTACTGAGATTCAGTCCATTATCATAATGGCAGAAAGCATGGCGACCTGCAGGGAGATATGTTGTTGGAGGAGCAAAGAGTGTTGATCCAAAGGCAGCGGGATGACTCTTTGCACTGAGTGGCGCTTGAACATAGGACTTCAAAACCTACTTCAGCAATGATGCACTTCCTCCAAAAGGGCCACACCTACTACAAGATCACACATCCTAATAGTGACACTTCCTTTAGGCCAGGTATATTCAAACCACCACAGCATACAAAATCTGGTCTAACCTGTTCTCTCTGAAGAACTAGTGCAAGTACTGTTGATCATATATCTTACCAGATGTCCTTGGAAAAAATAAAAGTGAAAAATAATGACTTAAATATTTACATGTCAGTATTATTTACTGAACTTAAGTAAAGTTTTCAGTGCTTAGGCAAATAAAATGTCAAATGATAGTAATTTATGAGATAGCTTACCTCCTAACACACACGCATACATACACACAGTTCCATATTACTTAGGTATATTTCATTTTTATGAAAGAAATTTTAACTGAAGCCTCACAGGTGTATGCAAGTTCTCAACATACAGTTTAGTGCATTAGTAATAATTCTTTCTCTTTATCTGCATAACTAAGAACACCAGTGTCACTACTACTTAATGCCTGGTTCCTTTGTAAGAAGCATAACATTTACTTTTCCTTTCTGACTATTTCTATTTCCTTGAAATTGTTACCTGCTATGGTTATATTTATAAATACCACTTTTTTTCTAAGAGTAACTTCAAAAATGTCATTTAAAGAATGCATATCCTGTGACTGTTAATGATCATCAAAGGCGTTATATGAGGAAAACATTTCAATTCGACTCTTATTCTCTCTCTTCTACTTTAACTTGAGTGAAAACTCTGAAGTCAGCTGTGATGCTGTGATTTGGTAATCACAAGGGTGATGATAGTAATGAATAAAAAGTATCGGTAAAATGGAATAAATTATATCTGGAGCTTTCATATTTTCATTAGTGAAGTGCATTTATTTACTGCACATTATTTTATGCAAATATGAGAACTCAAGTCAATAATCAAAGTTAAAATTACCCTGAACGCTGGGCATTTTTCTGCGGTCTTCCAATAATGTTGTGCTTGCATTTTCCCAACTATATTTTACCCAGTCAGGTTTAAAATATTGCTCCAGTCTGCCTTTCTTCTTCTGAAGTGGCACCTTGAAAGTGATACCTTGTGTGTTAGAGGAGACAGACTAAAATAGATTCAATAAACTCTCTAAGTTATGCTGCACACAACATTGCCCAGAGACAGTGTGCAATAAGGCAAAAAAGGAAGGAAATAAATAGTGCTTCTGGCATTTCTGGGAGTGCATGGTTTTGAAGCCCTGGGGACTAAATTTTGTTGGCTGTTTATACCTCAATCTCAAGAAGTTGTTGGAAGTTTAACTATCCCATTTGTCCTACATTTCTCTTTTTCTCACATGGCTGTCTTGAAAATATTAGTTTTCAAATTTTGGCTAGTTTTTTCCCAGTGTTGGAAAGGCAGGACAACTTTTGAGCTATAACATAGATTTAGCCATAGCACTGTCCTTACAAAACCTGTTTTATTCCAAGTTAATAGTTGACTAACTTACTAATTACAAACACAGGCCCCTTTCAGTGATATATATTTGATTACACACCAATGGGGAAATGTTAATGAAACATAATGAGCCTAGATTTGTTCACCTCACTGACTTACATAGAACCTAATATGTGTCTTTAAAATAATGTCCATGGGAATTGACAGGTGCAAAACTACAGGTACTGCACTAAACAAATCAAGTGCAAATGTTAATAAAGAATCTCTTGTTCAAGTATGAAATGTTCCTAGTCTCATATGCCATGTTACCTCCATTGAACAGTTAGTGATCTTCTATGTCAACACAAAAAATCCATTTCAAATTGTTAAATAATATTCAGATTATTTATATAAAATTTGAAGTAAGTACTGGATACTTCTTAGATACTTTATACATTTAGGCATAATTTCAAGAAGTAAAAAAGTTAAGTTCTTTGGTGATTTATTTACTTATTACTGAGTAATGATGAATTATTGCAATGTGCATTATAAAATTAATAAGACGAATACTCACCTCTTTTTGAAATACTATGTTATTTATCATTTGTGTTAAACCAAATTAGGAATCTCTTATGTTTTAAACCACCACATCAAATTATTTGACATTTTATTTTGTTCCATACAGCTGAAAAAGTATTCTGCTTTAGAGGCCTATATTTCTTGATATTTCTCATTGATTGACGACTTACATCTGATCATAAATTTGACCTTCCTTTTTGGAGAGAAATGCTTTATGATTCTCAAATTCACCTTCTGACACCTCAGCTGTAGCCATAAAATGGAACAGAAGAATCGTACTCCAGTAAATGTCATATTCTTTGACCAGGTTTTCAGAGTATAATGAAGATGCTACAGTGGAACACTGCAGCAGTGAAGGGAGCACTCACTGATAAAGACAACTGAACGAAGGGCTTGGCATAGTCTGTTAATTGAGATAGAAAATAAAGACAGCCATGGGTGTGAAAATTTTAGGCATCATTAATGTTAAAATATTTAAAATTCTGGAATGCTCTGTAAAAAAAGAAAATATTACTAAGGAATTCTGACACAAAATCTATTTTAATTAGGTTTTAATGTGAATTATGCTTCATATAAATGTATTCCTTTTCCAAAATCAGTACTGGATTTTTTTAAATAGTAAAAGTTAGTTGATCATTAACCTCCACAAATGGAAATGTAACTCTAAAGTTCTTAGATTTGGAAGGCTAATTGAGGTTTAAGACTGATGAATGTTATGATTAATTGTGAACTATTGACAATATAGTGAAAATGGGCAAATTCTTAATCAGTTTTAGTCTTAGTTTATTTGATATTATTTTATGAACCTGGTAGAACAGAACATATTTTGTCTGTTTGCTAGTGAATCCAAGAGCTAAAGCTGTCAGACCCAGTAGTGGATTACCTATGGAAACCTGATTAAGTGCTTACAGAAATCTTTTGTCTCAGATGATTACTAAAGTTGATCTCAATCAGAAAACTGAGAAGGCATCTCTCGCTCTTACTGTTATTTATTTTTCTGATATTATATCTCTCCCAGAATGCACTGGTAGTTGCAACTTTTCACTTTTTAAATCTTGCTGAACTTTGATTTCGGTGAACTGTATAACCCAGAACCTTATGTGGAAGGACCTTCTGGGAAATACAGTTTTAGAATGCCCAAAGAAAAGCTAAAGTTACCACAATTCCATTTCCCCTCCCCAGGGAGATTCACGTGTCATAAATATTGCAGGTATACTCAGAGCAGGTGAGAACTGGAACAGAAGGTTTCCGGAAGATAACGGGAGACAGTGCTGTTAGATATGATGGGGATTCGGCAGCATTTCAGAAGCTAGGTAGAAACCTAGAACAACTGATACTCCCAGGAATTTATGAGAGTGACCCTAGACAAGACCATTAGCAACTGGAGGGGATCACATAGCCTAAAACAGGCAACTTCAGTAACCTGGGAAGTTTTCCAGTAAAGGGATTCAGACACCAACCCAGTCATAAAGCCTTCAACCTAGATTTGCACTGCTTGTAAGTAGAGGTGTCTCAGAAATTATGGGAGTGCCTTGAATCCCATGCCACTCATGAGAGTGACCACCATATCTGACACGGCATGGAAGGCCAGAAACCAGAGGGTAGATAGCCCAGCGACCGAGGAACACAACTGAAAAAAAAATGCAAATAAAATGATTCCTAATGATACTCTGCTATAGGTATAGCAGAGTAGATAGGAGTCTAGAAAAATTATCACCAAAGAGGCTTTGTCTAGCAACTGCTACAAACAGATATAGAGGCCTACAGACAAACATGAGGAGGAGCTCAGGGAATCTTGTGGAAGAAGGGAGACAGAATTGTAGGAGAAGAGGGGTCAAAAACACCTTAAGAAAATGCATAAAGTCAGCTAACCTTGGTTCACAGGGGCTCTCAGAGACTGAACTGACAATCAGCGATCCTGCATGGGATTTGACCTAGGCCCTCTGCATGGATCTTCTAGTTGTGTAGCTTTGTCTTTCTGTAAGGACTCCTAACAGTGGGAGTGGGAAATGTCTCTGACTCTTTTTCCTGATTTTGTGACCCTTTTCCTCCTACTGGATTGCCTTTTCCCGCCTTACTATGATGGAAAGTCCCTAGTCATATTTCAACTTGATATACCATTTTACTTGAAAACTATGGGAGGCATTCCTTTCTGCGAGAAATAAAGGCAGAATGGTCTTTGGGAGAGAGGAGGTGAGCAGGAATACTGGGAGGAAAGGAGGAAAGGGAAACTTTGGTTGAGATGCAATATATAAGATACGTGAATTGTTAAGGCTAGCATAATTCCATTAGATTGTTATTTATTGTGTACAGCTGGATTAGTGGAGCATATGATATAACACACTTATAGACACTGGTTCTATATATTGACAAAGTCCCTTTCCATGATACAAGGCAAATTTTTCCTGCAAAGAAGTTTTAGACTATCATTGAATTCCCAGGAGCCAGACAGATTTTATTCATGATAACAATTAACTGAGATGATCCATTTAAAAGAAAAACTGGTTTGTTTTGCTTATAGTTTTGGAATACCCAGTCCATGAATGATTGCCTTGTGTCTTGGGTCCTTTTGCTTCGCATTTTATCATAGTGGGAACATGGGTGCTACAAAGAGTTCTTTCTCCACTCTCTCTGGAAAGAAAAAGAGAAAGACATATGGTACCCTATGATGGCAAGCCTGTAGCTATAAAGACTTTTGATTATTCTCTAACTTGTAAAAATAGCACTACCTCTTAATAGTAACATACTGAGGACCACACCTATAAGATATGGGCCTTGATGACACTCATAGTTTCACATATAGTATACTTGAAGGACAAAGTGCTGAGTAAATTCCAGGTAGAGCTTTTAGGGGACAACTGCTGAGTTAGTCTCTAGAAACTCAATTAATTTTCTGAAGACAGTTTTGATAGAAGTTTCTAAACAGCTTTTCTTGTCAAGATTTCATGTTCATGGAAAAAGTAATACATTTCATAGTGTCACTAGCAAAAGAAATTGATGTCTATTCCATTGACTTCATGTAAATCCTGGAGTCATCTAACCTGATTTTATGCTAATTCCTGATTTTTTTTACTAAAATTCTCTAAGTTCCAAAGGTCAACATTCTCATTTTTAATTCTGTATGTAGATATAGATAGAGATAGAGATAAATATTGATATAATAAAGACATATAAAAATATCTATCTATATCTATCTATCTATCTATCTATCTATCTATCTATCTATCTATCTATCTATCTATCTATATCCATAAAGAACTTAACTGGTCCCCATTCAGAAGCAGTTAACTTGTCAAGAGGAATATAGCCATGAGAACACAATCCTATACATCCCCTTTTCAGAATTTACTGCTAAACTATAATTACCTTTCTTGCCTTCTAACAACAGCAATTAATTTTTATCAGTTTTTATCTGTGTATTGATAAAGTCACAGGCACAGTATCTTCTCTCTTTTTCTTAGCATTGCATTTTCTTGTCACTCCATTGACTAGTGACTAAAGTTAAGATTGTGTTGAGAAATAATAAACTGTGTAAAAATATACATTATACAATATGCTACATATCTAGTATGATGGGCATATCTTGTTTTCCTGACGTTGCAGCAGTTAGCTTTGAACATTTGCAACATTGTGCATCTGTTTGGTAAGTCAAAAAGCATACCTTCCATGGTGATTTTCTATAAGTGGAATGGGTATTTCTTAGATAATACATATGTGAGCTATGTTTTACACTGTAAACAATATTTAAATTCGATTTATGTTTGCTATCTGGACACATTTGCCATGACTAAGGTCGGGAACTAGTTAATTCTGTTCTTCAATGCTTTGGGATATTTTTTTCAATTTTATTTTATTTTTTTATTAATCATTGCATTCATGTACATCTCAAATGATACCCCACTTCTCAGTTACCCCTACACAAGCCACCATTCTGTAACCTCCCATTCCTCCCTCCCATTTGCCTCTGTGATAATGCTTGCCTTCCCATTCATCCTCTCCTGCCCCACTGTTCCAGCATCCCCCTATGCTAGGGCATCAAACCTCCACAGGACCAAGGGCCTCCTCTCTCACTGATGTCAGACAATGCCTTGCTCTGATACATATGTATCTGGCTCAGCTGTTAACAGCTAAGGTCACAACCAAAAATGCTCTGTTTTCTTACTGAAGCATTTTGTACTTATTTTTCTACCTATTAATGTCAATGTATGTTTGAAATCAGTTGTTTTTAAATTTGATCATTTGCTTCTCCCCTTACACAGGATATGCTTCAAGAAGTAGAATGATTATTTCTTTATAGGGGAAATATCATTTATCATAGAACTTATCTCATTATCCTGTCTCATTTCCTTTATATACACTGTCAGAAACTCATAGGAGTTAAAGAGTGATAAGCTGCCAAGTTAGGACTACTTAAGACAGGAACTCAAAATGAGAGTAACTCCTGTGGCGATATGCAGAGTATAAATTAAAGATGAGTCAGTCAGAGCCCCAGTTTTTGCTTTTCCTACACACCAGCTCTATATTTTCCCCCATGGAGTGAAACAACTGGATCAAAATATGTATGGAATAATTTGAACTATCCAAAGAGTGCCTAACAGTTCAATGAAGAGAGGGATTTAATGAAGAAGAAATAGGAGGGTAGTCAGACTGTGGGAATGTACCTAGTACGTAGTCAGCATAAAGAAATATCTAAAAGTGCATCTCTCCTCCCTAAAGATTTCTCAGTGGAACATCTGAGCTACCTTTGTCCTAAGACCTGTAGTAAAGTAGTGACCATTTGAAGATGGACAAGCTAAAATGCAAATATAGATGAAAGCATAACCAGCCTTTAAGTGCCTGAATATGATTACAACTTTCTTCAGAGACTGGAAAGGCTAACACTGTACTGTATTGTATCTTAGCTACTATATTGTATCTTAGCACTAGATATCATGAGAGCCTATGCTGTGGAGCCTTTGCAACTGACTACTGTGGTCCTGAAATGTCACAGGAAGATTTTCATACAGGATCTACTCTCCATATACCTATGTTGATTTAGTTAAATGTTACACTATCATCTTGCTTATGTCCTTTGGCTTATATATACATATACGAACATTTATTCTATACAAACATAAATACACATCTCTTTACACTTATTTCTTTCTACACATTTGTGTCATTATCTTTAAAGCATATATCTTTTTAAAAACATTGGCTTCATATGCCCAAACTAATAATTTCATTCTATTAATTGTAGCATTTAATTAAATTGAACCATATATATATATATGTATATATATATATATATATATATATATAATATTAAAATATCATTTTACAGTTAATCGTTGTCTTTTATTTACTCTGTTGCTTGCACTTTGATTAACTTATAATTGGTTGCTATTCCATTTTTATCTTTTCATTAAATTGTAGTTTATACAATACAATGTTCTTAATTTTCTTTTGGAAGGAAATCCAGAGATTGAAACATGCATTACAGAAACATTATTATTAATTGCAATAAAACCAATCTTACTTGAGGAGAATGAATCTGTATTACTTATTGCTTTTATTATTTGCTCACGTTGGTTTTAACATTCATCATTCTTATAATTATGTGCCCAAAAAATACAATTATAGGACTAGTTAAGACAAGAACTAAGAATTAGAGTTACTCCAGTGAAGATATACAGAGAATAAATATGATATAGTATTAAATTATAATATATTATATAATTATATATAATATAGTATTGTAAAATAATATTATATTATAAATTAGTATAAGTATAATGTTACTTATTTTGGTAGGAATTTGCTATGCTTCATTTAGTTACCTATGGTGCACAATTTTAAAAACAAAACAAGATTAGTCATTTTGGAAAATAAGATTGGTCATTTGTTATCCTATGTTTGATTTGTGTTATATTTCTTACTCTTTTCTCCATGTGGCTTCAATGTAAAGAATGTCTTATATTTTTATGTTCTTCTTATTTTCATATTGCCCACCTCCCTTCCCTACCATAAATATTTACATTTTTGGTAGACCAGTTACATTTTCTATTTTAATATTAATTCCATTTCAAGAGTGTGTTTCCTGTTGAAGAATAGTAGAATACTGATGACAGAGAGAGCCACAGGAGAACAGTGTGAGGAAAGTTTAAATGGGGAATGGATGATAAGTTTGGGTAGAGGAGGGGATGAGAGAAGGGACAACAAACACTAAAACTATTTTTGAAAAGTCTATAAAAATATACTATTGCATAACCTACATTTATATGAGCTTCTGTTTGTACATATGTATCACATGTATAAACATACACACACATACACAACTTTAACACGCAAGACTTTAATTGAAGCTCCACTTGCAGATGATACCATTGCTCCTAGAAGCCATAGGTTGGTAAATAAAAAGACCAGCTCTAAGCTCAGGAAACCTACAATCAAGTGGTCAATTACGCATGTCCAAAAGAGTCTTAAAAAGTTTAAGCCAGCATGGCTTTTGATTGTCCATTAAAACTTGCATACTTTTGTGTTCAACCTCTAGTGTTCTACGTAGGCCAAGTTAGCAAATAGCCCCATGGTGTAATACCTGCAGAAATCAGGTATTAACTCCACGTGCTATTTCGTTTCCTAGCATTTGGAATGCATCATCCCAAATGAGATAACACATTCTCTACTGTATTCAGCATCACAACTTTATTTTCTACAAGAATAATAGAGTTTTGTAAACTGATTTATATCCCTGGAAATCAGCTTTCTTTTCTAGGGCATGTTTGATGTCAAAATGTGTGTGTCAACTTGCCTTCCCACCACAGATGGAATTCATTTTCTAAAAAGAATTAAAACACCACTGTATTAAAAGCCAGGACTGTGATGGTTAGCTTTATTTTCAACTTAACTCAACCTAGAACCACTTGGTGATAAAATTTAAATTCGAGATAGTCTATACAGAATTTGGTGTCTTGATTTAATTAATTGATGTGGAGTGTACCCCGAATGTGGGCAAATCCTCTAGTAGCAGCCCAAATAATTGAATGTGGAATATGGAAAATATTCTACTTTTGTTCACTAGGCTTCCACACTTGCTGGTGAGTTCAACTATTGTGCTGTTTCCTTGGCTGATTGCTTTGCTAATATTAGAACCAGCTTCTTTGGACTTCAATAACAGGCTAAAGAAGAACAAGTTTCCTGAAATCCCGTAGTTCTTTAGTAACAAATTAAGACTACTGATATGGGGCTGGTGAGATGGCTCAGTGGGTAAGAGCACCCGACTGCTCTCCCGAAGGTCTGGAGTTCAAATCCCAGCAACCACATGGTAGCTCATAACCATCTGTAACAAGATCTGACGCCCTCTTCTGGAGTGTCTGAAGACAGCTACAGTATACTTACATATAATAAATAAATCTTTAAAAAAAAAAAAAAAAAGTCTACTGAGACACCTAACATGGCCTTGTCTCAATAACTGAGCATCTACTAGGGGGTTCTCAGCCTGTCAAATGAGAGCCACTGTTGAGCTACTCTGACCATATCCTGCAAACTATTCTGCTAAAAATCTGTTTGAGTAAATGTTAAAATTTTTAGACTTCCTCTATAGCTTACTAATGCACTCTATAATTTTCATAACAAATGAAGATGGATTACAGACCACTTTTTGACCACTATCAAAAAGACTTTGGAGTCACCATATTTAAAGAAGAACATTAGTACAATTGGCAGCATATAATATGATGAGATTGAAATAGAATATAATTTCAAGTCCTTGTTTTCCTCTAGCTTCTGAGATCATAATAAGTTTGATTAAAATATTTGCTTTGGAAAAAAAAACAATCCCTCAATTGGGATGCATTTGCAGGGGTGGATTTGAAGCCTAGTGCAACGAAAACTTTCTGTGTCAGAACCCGTCTACAAAAGGTTAATGGAATGCAAGTGAGGATTCTGGAGATGGCCCACCATTTTCTGTGGCCTATGAAAAGTGAACTCTAAGAATGCAGGGTTCTTAGAGACTTCATACAAGATTGAGTTTTGCTGCTGATACGACTTTTCTGTCACTATTACATAACCCAGTGATTCCAGGGTATCATCCCACCCTTTTAGACAGGTTTTCTGCCAATCAACATGGAGATGCACTTTCATATAGTGATGCTATGTAGATGAATTGATGATTTCAGAATTCCTGATCACAATTTTAAGAACTCCTAATTTGATACAAGCAACTTCAAGACTTCTACAGAATAAAAGCTGCAATTAGAGCTCTGTAAACTGTCATGTGTCATGAGCTGATTGCACTTGGAAAAGAAAGCAGACTTGGAACAAGTTTATGATCAAGGAAACATTTCTTCTAGGTTAGATGTAAAGCCATTATCTGGAAACTAAATGTCATAAACTGAGAATGGACAATTTACTGTAGGTGCAAGGACAAAAAATAAACTATTTACTTGTATATCTATACAAAACTTCAAAGTAACAAGACACAAATCGGTAATTAATTTGTCTCTTGACAAAACCATGCTAACTTGTAACAAAAAATCATATTGCTTTAAACTTTAATGAACTAATGAGGGTTAGTAACTGGTAATGAATGTTTAGTGAGATACTAGTCTTAATAAGAAGACATGTGTAAAACTATGTTGTTAGTTCTTAAGTCTTATTGATTTATGACATGAATTATTGACTTAAACTTACTATGAACTTATTGGGATGTACATGCATTTAGAAAATCATCTATTCAATTATCCTCTGTAATAATTCTGCCTGCTGGGTATATGAGGTAATATTTTAGAGACAGTTATACTGAAAACACTAAAGAAGGTT
Source organism: Mus pahari (assembly GCF_900095145.1). NCBI lineage: Eukaryota > Metazoa > Chordata > Mammalia > Rodentia > Muridae > Mus > Mus pahari. Next base: position 68,738,540 of record NC_034593.1, read on the forward strand.
GTTTGAGCTTTTTCTTTGGTTCATCCTGAGTGTTGAGTGTTCTTTCTTAATTTGTGAATTTTCTCTATTTTCCTTTGTTCATTCTTACTTTCTCTTCTTTAATTTCCTCTCTGGTCTTGGCTGGCCCAGGGGTTCATAAGGTAGAGATAAAAGTGCCCTTGCATCTAATACAACTTTACCTAAATTCCCTGTTGCTGACAACAGGAGCTAATTACTATACACCAGTGGCTTTTAGCCACAGAATAGCAAAAGAGAGTTAAGTTCCCAGAAGCCATTAGTTTCTGGCCCCCAGAATAGTAAGAGAGAGAGTTATAAAAGCAGAGATCATCAATCGTTGACCTTTGTCTGATGCCTCCCTATGTCTATAGTAACTATGAAGACCAGGGTAAGTTTTCTGCATTTTTAAAATCTATGAAAGTATCATAAGAAGGACCCTTAATAATGAAGTATATGGAGTCTGAACTGATCATTTTTTTTCAAGCAAGACTTCCTGTGATGTGCCAGTCAGTTTGTTGTATAGGGCATATAACAGGGTGAGCTTGATAGTCCTTTTGGAATTACAGTACAACTTTTGAAAAGGTAGTATTTGAACAGATACTGGCTGAGTCATTTCTAGAGTTGATGGATGTTGATCCCAGCATTCAGAAATGTCAATAAATCTAATCATAAAGTAACAGTTGGTCAAGGAGGTCCGTTGGAGAAGCCCAAACAACCCAGCTGATGCTAGGACACAAGATTGCTCTCTGAAAACTAACAAAAGAGCCACACTGGAAAAAGACAAAATCCACACAGCTCAATGAATATAGAAAAGTCAAGCTGCTGACTACATGGAACTTCAACCCTTTTGTTCTAGTCTCTTTTGTGCAAGAAGGTACTCTGTAGGTTACAGGAAGAAAAATCAAGGCACAGATCTAGCCATAAAACCTTCTGTCCTGTGTGCAAGGTGTGCTGGAGGAATGGTAGTACAAAACTTGGGGGAGTGACCAATCAATGTCTGGTTTACCTTAAGGCCTCCTTCTCTTGGAGATGTGCACACCTGACTTCTCCAGCTCTTATCAGAATGGTTTTCTCATACAACTAGTGCAAAGGCCCATACCTAGGTGTATAGATTGGATAGGGTGTATAGATTGGAGGTCCACTTTCCAAGATGTGGATGGCATTTTTCTCCTATAAGAAATTGATGCATAAATAATTAGAGAGCTAATTATTTTACAAATTCATGGAGTACAGAACATACTAACAGTGGTATATGAAGAATAAGGAAAATGGAACCTAAGTTACAAAAATATCCTGAATGGGACTAAAAGTGGTCAAAATATAAATCATTAACAGTGTGCTATGAAATCAGAAGACCTAGGTATGAGTATGGGAGGAATATGGACAAAGAGGCAAAATAAACAAATAAACATAAAAAAACCAAACCAAACCAAAACCAAAATGAGAAGAAAAATAATTTTGCAGTTACATAATATTAGGAATAATTTACCATGGACTTGAGTAAGCAGTAGAAATAAAAATAATATGTAAAGTTGAAATGAAGTTCATATAAAATTATCTACTCAAAGAAGCAAAACTAAAGAGATTAAAGAATGAAGAATTATTAAAACCCAAGTCATATACAGTTTTATCAGGACAATGCATTATCCATGTTGTAAGGAAAAAGAGAAATAAGACAAAAAGACCATTAAGAACTAATGGCCTCACACTTCCAAAATCCATGAGCATACTGCCTAACCAGATTCAAGAAACATAGTCACTTGGTGAAGGTTTCTATGCAGCCGAGGCAGTCTATAATCAAACAGTCAAGATCCAAAACAAAATTAATTTCTGAAATCAGCAAGTAAAAGGCAATTCAACATATTGAAAACTGCATTAAGTTTATAAAATTTCTTTAAAGCAGATTATAGCAGGTTTACATTTTTAATGGGCTAAAAGTTAACAAAAGAAATCATTTGCCAACCAAAAATAATGTAATTAGCAAAATTTTCCTTTAGTGATGAAGCATATTTTAATGATGACATCTTCAGGTGGATAAGATTGTGGGAGTTTATTTCTGTTACACCTGCTGGTAGAAAGACGTAAAGGAAACCGGTCTTAAAATAAAGATATTGCATAGCAACATGAAAACTCCTGAACACATAGAACACACTGGTAGAGGTGAACATTGTGCAGATGCAGAAGTATATCATGCTGTGGTAGTGATGAATACATCTTTTCTAGGCTTAATTTAGGACTTAAAAGAGAAAAAAATGGGGATATTTCAAATGATAATTAAAATGTCTTCCGTCTATTTTTCCTTAGTTTTTACTAGTAAATGTTATACTGGTTGGTCATAATTGTATTCTTCCCCACCTGAAGAGTTATTTATATATGACAGGAGTGTTAAGGTTCTTACAGGTGCAGGTGTCAGAAAGGAAGCTCTGACAGCTCATACAAATGATCGCATTCAGGGAAAAAAGGAGCAGCCCTTTCCTCGGAAATATCTTTGTCTACACAAAAGGTAGAATTTTGCAGAATGATAAGCAAATTTTTTTTTCGAAAAATTATCCAGAGAGCAGCACACTATAGTCTTTCTGCCTATTCCAACAGCCAAAACATATTTTTGATAAAGTGTAAAGTCAGTACATTTAAAAAGGTATTATCTTCCCTAGTAATGGAAGTAGTTAGAAAGGAAAAATATAAAATTAAAAAAATTAAAGAGAATATTAATCCTGCCAATTCATGAGTATGGGAGTACTTTCCATCTTCTGAGATCTCCCATGCTCATGGATTGACAAGAGTAATATAGTAAAAATCGCCATCTTGCCAAAAGCAATGTACAGATTGATTACAATCCCCACCAAAATGCCAACTCAATTCATCATAGAGTTAGAAAGAACAATTTGCAAATTCATTTGGAATAACAAAAAAACAGAGAGCAAAACTATTGTCTACAATAAAAGAATTTCTGGGGGATTCACCATCCCTGACCTCAAGCTGTATTACAGGCAATACTGATAAAACTTGTATCTTATTGGTACAGAGACACACAAGTAGATGAATGGAATATAACTGAAAATACAGGAATGAACCCACACACCTATAGTTACTTGATCTTTGACAAAAGAGTTAAAACCATCAAGTGGGGAAAAAGGCAGCATGTTCAAGTAGATGTCAGCATGTTGAAGAATGCACATTGATTCATTCTTATCACCTTGTACAAAGCTCAAGTCCAAGTGGATCAAGGACCTCCACATAAAACCAGATACACTGAAACTAATAGAAGAGAAAGTGAGGAAGAGACTCAAGGACATGGGCACAGGGGACATTTTCCTGAACAGAAGACCAATGGCTTATGCTCTAAGATCAACAACTTACAAATGGGACCTCAAAAATTTGCAAAGCTTCTGTAAGGCAAAAGACACTGTCAATAGGACAAAACAATGACCAACAAATTGGGAAAAGACCTTTACCAATTTTCCATCCAATAGAGGGCTCATATACAATATGCACAAAGAACTCAAGATGTTATATTCCAGAGAAAGAAATAACAGTATTTAAAAGGGGGTACAGAGCTAAACAATGAATTCTCACCTGAGGAATATCAAATAGCTAAGAAGCACCTTAAGAACATACAACATCCTTAGTCATGAGGCAAATGCAAATTTAAAAACTCTGAGATTCCACATCATACCATTCTGAATAGTTAAGATCAAAAACTCAGGTGACAGAAGATGCTGGCAAGGATGTGGAGAAAGAGAAACACTCCTCCATTGTTGGTCGGATTGCCAGCTGGCGTTTCCTCAGAAAAATTGGACATAGTATTACCTAAGGACCCAGCTATACCACTCCTGGGCATATACCCAAAAGATCCTCCAACATATAACAAAAACACATGCTCCACTATGTTCATAACAGCCTTATTTATAATAACCAGAAGCTGGAAAGAACCTAGATGTCCTTCAACAGAGGAATGGATACAGAAAATGTGGTATATTTAAACAGTGGAGTACTAAACAGCTATTAAAAACACTGACTTCATGAAATTTCTAGGAAAATGGATGGACCTGGAAAATATCATCATGAGTGAGGTAACTCAATCACAAAATAACACACATAGTATTCACTCAGTGATAAGTGGATATTAACCCAAAACCTCAGACACCTATGATGCAATTCACAGACCACATGAAACTCAATAAGCAGGAAGACCAAAGTATGGATGCATCAGTCCTTCTTACAAGGGGGAACAGAATACTCACAGGAGGAAATACAGAGACAAAGTGTGATGTAGAGAGTGAAGGAAAGGCCCTCCAGAGACTGCCCCACCTAGGGCTCCATCCCATATACCATCACCAAACACAGACACAATTGGGGATGCCAAAAAGTGCTTTCTGAGAGGAGCCTTATATAGCTGTCTCCTGAGAGGCTCTGCCAGTGCCTGACAGTTATAGAGGTTGATGCTTGCAGGCAATCATTGGACTGAGCATGGGATAACCAATAGAGTAGTTAGAGAAAGAACTGAAGAAGCTGAAGGGGTTTGTAGCCTCATAGGATGAACAACAATGTCGACCAGCCAGACCCTTCAGATCTCAATGGGAGTAAACCACTAACCAAAGAGTACACATGGAGGAACCCATGGCTCCAGCTGCATATGTGGCAGAGGATGGCCTTGGCATGCATCAACATACATAACAACTTCTGGTGTTATGAAAATCAAACAGAGGAAAACAATTTCCTAGTAGATTTGAGGTTCATTTCTCTCTCTGTCCTATACCCAGGGAGTGTAGTTGCTTCAATCATAAGGTGTAGTTTCTATTAAAATGTTACTTCACACAGTTATTCAATAATTATTACAACTATAAAAATTCAAGTGATAATAATTTTCCTTTCTGGAATTTAAACATGTAGATATTTAGCCATAACTATGGCGGTTTGAATGAAAATGGCCCCACTAAACACAAACAGTTGAATGCTTGGTCACCACTTAGTGGAACTGTTTGGGATGGCTTAGACGGTGATATTTTGTTGAAGTATTATGATGTTGCAGGATCACATTATGAAACTGGAGATCATGTTACAAGCAAACAAACAAAATCTCTTTCTAGTTGTGATGTGGCTCAGTCCTATCACATACCTTTAATCCAAGAGATTTCTGTTTATTGTAAACAAGATTAGATAATATCAGCCGCAAGTCAAGAGGTGGCACAAGCAATGAGATGACAGGGAATGAACATAGGAAAAAGCAGAGTAAGAGCAAGTGAGGAGGACAGATAGAACAATAGGAAGAAGAAGGGAAGGACATTCCGTTTGAGGGGATTTTGAGAAAGAGCTTTTTGGAAAAGGAGGGTTTCCTTTTGGAGTGTCAGCTAAGCTGTAAGGTCAGCTAAGTGCTTCCTTTATCTCTCTGAGCTAGCTGACTTTCACACCATCATCTGGTTCCCAAATGTTTATTTTTAAAATCCAATGTTTAGACTTTTATTACAAACAACAGTGTGGCCTTTTGAGAGAGGTGCATCAATGGGGGTGTGCTTTAAGGATTAAAGAGCCCATACCATGTTCAGTCTCTCTCTTTACCACAGTTTCTGTCTCTTTCTCTCTGTGTCTCTCTCTGTCTCTGTCTCTCCCTTTCTATCTTCTCACCCCTCGCTCTCTTTGTCCTTCACTATAACACACTACATCCCCTCTGCCTGTATCCTGATAATCAAATGTAAAGATCCCAGCTATTGTTCCAACCCCATACATGGCTATTTCCTGCCATGATGATCATGAACGAAATTCTCTAAAGTTTTAAGTATGCTCCCAATTAAATGCATTATTTTCTAAGAGTTCCCTTGTTCATGGTGTCTCTTCACAGCAATAGAACTATAACTAAGACAGTAATATTATTTTTCTATAATTTATTAAATATTTCTCCAAAACAAAGCAAATATGTATTTTTCCAAATAACTAATTTTATTAAATAACCTTACTATTATTAAACAGATAAATAGAATAAACACAATTTTGTTTCAAAAAGTCATTTAGGAGAGAGAATTATAACTACCTGAATACACACTAAAAAGAAAAATTAGATATATAAAAATCATACTTCTTAGGAATTTAAAAAAAAACAATCCCATTATACATCACTTTTAGGAATTCCTAAAATAGCTTCAGGTATAACTTTTAAGAGATTATTTACATTTATTTAATATCCAACAAACAGTTAAACTTGTATAATGCTGACTTTTACCTGAACACAGTAATTATATTGTATACATCAAAGGCAGTTTGCAGAGTAGTATGCACATTCATCCACAAATCTACTTTATTATTCACAACAGATGAAAGAAAAGGTGCCCAAGGCCACAGCACTGCTCAGTTTTGACGGGACTGAAAAATGCATGGCATTGAATATGTATACTGTATGTACTTTCAGTTTTTATTCACTTGTATTAATAGTGTTGTACTCTGAACTTTAATAGCTTTATCATACAGATAGGTTTAAAATCTGAATACTAACATGAATTTTCTCTTCCCTAAAGCATGTGTTCAGTTGCTATTTAACATGCCCTGTAACACTGTTGCTGTAATAGAGCCACACAGTCTCTTCCCAGGACTCTCATTTTATATATATTATATAAATTATACATCTGAACAATTTCAGTTTTAGAGTTAAGAGTTTCAACAGGAAAAAAATAAAACATACAATAAACCCAAAAGACTTAGAAGTAGATATCAAATTTTGAAAGCTGCTTCCTCTTGACTTCAATCTTAATTCTATAAAAATTATTTAAATCCAGGTTGTTTTGGTAAAACATTACATAAAGATTTCTTCTGCCTCATTTTAAATCAAAATAAATCACAAGTATTCAACTTTTGAAGCAGAATATTTGCATATCCACAAAAACAAAAACAAAAATCAGTGACTTGACAGTGCTTTAATGTTCATTTTAGGAATTAGATTTTATTAGGAATTTGTAAATAATAAAATATCTTAGTTTCAGGTATTTTGCTACATTATATACTCCAAACGCATTTTAGTAAACTTAAATATAGTCAACTCAATTTAAGTATAATTATTGAAATCAATACAAAATAAAACTAGCCAGGCATGGTGGCACTCCGGAGGCAGAGGCAGGCAGATTTCTGGCTTCTGGGTTTGAGGCCAGCCTGGTCTACAAAGTGAGTTCCAGTACAGCCAGGGCTATACAGAGAAACCCTGTCTCGAAACAACAACAACAACAACAACAACAATAAGACAAAAAAGAAAAAAAAAGAAAACTAAGAAGAAAAATCAGTCTTAAAAGTCAATCTAAATAAACCTTCAATTAAGTATTCATATGAACATTAATGTTCAGTATAAATGTTCAATTAAAGGCTATTTGGAAGTTGAGAGTACAAGCAGGCAAGCATCCTTGTCTTTATTAGGGTTTCTATTGCTATAAAGAGACACCAAGATCATAGCAACGTTTATAAAGGAAAACATTTAATTGGAGCTACCTTACAGTTTAATAGGTTTAGTGCATTATCCTTATGGCAGAAAATGTTGGAGGCAAGCAGGTAGATATAGTACTGGAGAAGGCAGTGAGAGTTCTACATCTTGATCCATAGGCAGAAGTAAATCTAATACTAGGCTGCCAGCCAAGCTTGGAACGTCAAAGCTTGCTCTCACAGGGACATACTTCCTCCAACAAAGCCAAACCTCCTAATAGTGCCACTCCCTATGGGCCAAGCATTCAAACGCAGGAGTCTATGTGCTACATTCCTATTTAAACTCCCACGGTACTTGAATGTGTACACAAATTACTGAAAACTGAAAATGGACAATGTATGCCTTCTCTCATCAATATATTTATTTACTCAATTGTGTGTGCATGTAAGTGTACATGTGAATGTCTCAGCAACTTATTTTTTATTAATAAACAATTTATAAACTGATATGTAGATACAAGCTCCAAAGTAGAACCCAAAAATTTAGTTTAAAAAAAAGTCAGAGGGTATAAATTTTATATTTACTTTTCTATTGCTATGATAAGAAACCATGACAAAAGTAACATAAAGAAAGCATTTAATTTGGAGCTTATAGTTTCACATTGTCGAGTTCCATGATAAATTGGCACTTAGTATGGCAGCACACAGGAAGGCATGATGCTTGCAACAGTAACTGAGAATTTACAACTAGTTCCAAAATTAAATGACAGAGAGTATTAACTGAGAATAGTGTAGACTAATGAACCCTTTAAGTCTGTCTTTAAATGACACACTTCCTCCACTAATGTCCCAGCCTCTAATCTTTTCCAAATAATCCTACCAAGTAGGTAGCAAGTAGTCAAACATATGGGCCTATTGAGACCATTTTTATTTTAACCACCATAATATGTTACTCAACTTGCCAACAAAACACAAAATTATTATAATCCAGATGTTGGAGGAAGGATACAGACAGATGTAGAAGCATGTGACTTTGTAAGACTTCATACAAATGGCTACAATCTAAGTATAGCATTCCTTACTACTATCTCCCTTGCATTTGAAAACACAAAAGGATCCTTGAGACAACTATTCTAATTCTGTCTTTTGCACTATGTTCAGGTTGCTTCATGTCCTTTGAATTTTTATTGCATTCCCAAGATCGTACACACTAAACATATGACAGATGTTCCTTCTAAGTGCTCCTCTTTATTAATTAATTTCACTCAGCGGGGGTATGAATAATAAGTTAACCCTTATGGCATACACTTTCCCAATAATAATTACAGGTTAATATTACTTACATTAATAATTGAAAGTTAAAAAAGACCAAGGAGAAACACACCATCAATATCTGTATTTGATTTAGAGAATCATGAGAAAGACATCAGTAATCTACTGAAGCTGTACAATTGATCAATGACAAAGCCAGACTGCTATGGACTCTCTATCATTATTTTTTTGCTGTGATGAATTAAATGTGGAGAACAAGACTCAGTTTAAGAGAGATGAAGGACTTTTCAAGGAAATGTGTCGCATATGTGTTTAAAAACTGTCATACCTACACACACATGCACAAACAAACACACACATATACACATGCACATACATATATGTCTGCTTAATTGTAGTTTAGATTAAAATATTAGACTAACTTCATGTGTACAGTGCTTATGAAGAATATTTCATTTTTTGCCCAATTATGACTATTATAATGTATCATTGCTGATAGGAAATTTCTCAGGGGAATGTTGACCAGTGTTAATATAGAACAGATAATATGAACAATAATTACTGCAAGGTTCTAACTGTATATGAATAGATACTCTCCTTATGACTGCTTAATCTTCTTAAAATAATTTTACTTTTTACTCTTTTTGAAATTTTTGGGGAGATTTAAATATACTTACTTTACCATTACCTTCCCTATCTCCAAAAGCTTTCCACAAACTACTCATTTATATTTTGCCCTCTTTTACTTTAAGTGTGTGTGTGTGTGTGTGTGTGTGTGTGTGTGTGTGTGTGTGTGTGTATGTGTGTGTGTAACCTGGATAATCTATATCCAGAAAAATGTAAAAGAAATAGATTTTAAGTCTCTTTGAGACAAGAAGCCTTAGGGGATCTCTATGTGAAGGAGTCTATTTTTCTAATATCAAGAAAGTATTTGGTCTCAGTATCCCCTAGTTCCCTGTAGCTGTAGTGGAAGACGTATCTTATGTCTGTATGGATGTACCTGTCAAACATAAATCCTGATAACCCTGTGCTAAGCAAGGTAAAGCATAGGGCAGGATATCTGCTACCAAGAGGAAGGATGGAGGGAGAGCTGAGGCTCAGATCAGCTGGAGGATGGAAGATTAGGAGACATTAAAAAGGGGTGATTGTAGAACTACACCTGAATTCTGAAGAGCCAGATAATGTGTAAGTATCAGGGATAGGAGATAGCCAGATTATCATAGTAGATAAAGGAAGATCATTTAACTGTTCAGCTATTGAGGTACAGTTTTTAATAAATTTGATTTTTTTTCTGTGTGGTTATTTAGGAATAGCATATGGAAAAGAAATACAACCACCTGATTAATTTACTGTATACATTCCTAGTGCAGGTAATTCATTTATAAATGGTGCCCAACTCATAGCAATTAGAACCCAAGCTTATAGACTTAAAACTCTTGATAAAAGGCAGGAAATGTGAGCCTAGCCAGACAAGGGACCTGGTCCGTTTTAAAAACAAAGAAAAACAGAAAAAACGCCAAAGCTTCCAGGAAGAGCACAAGAGTGGTGGCTGGGAAGGAGTCTTCTAGCCAAGGAGCAGGAACCGGCAGAAAGATCAAAAGGAAGGTTGCTTTCTAAAGAAGCTCCTACTGAATTTAAAAGTAGACCACAGGAGTTTGGACTTCTCCTAAGGTGGAGCTGAGTGGTGGCCAAGGTTGAGAAGAAAAGCTCCCAATTACATATGGCCTAAATGAAGCTGATACAGCAGTGAATAGGTAGGACACTTTGAGTCTTTCCAGAGCCCACAGCTATGGTATAAGTTAGTTTAGGGTTTCCTAAGCTTGACAATGCAGGCTGACCCAATCCTGTCCTCTGGAAATTAAGGCTCTGTGCTCATTGCATGGGGAAATATGGCCCTAGGTTGGCTGCTGCAGCCAGAATCCTGCAGAAGGAACAAATGCTTCTCTCTGTAAATAAAGGGATGGGGACATGGCCAAGTACAGAATGGCATCTCAGCTTAAACACAGAAAACACAGAAGACAGAGACAAGCAGATCTCTGTGAATTCTAGACCAGCCTGGTCTACACAACAAACACAGGGTCAGAGTCTCTTCTGATAGATACAACTGCTTACAAATGACATTCAAAAATTAAAAATGACATTTTTTTTCCTGAAAGAGGTAGATATTTGCTTAATAATAATTAGGAATTTTCTTAATAACTTAAAAAATAGGTAGACCTTAATCTTAAATATCTGTAAAGAGAAAGGGGAATGTAAGTATATTTATCTATATAAGGTATATTTAAAATTTCAAATTGAAAGATAATGCTTTTTCTGTTGACAAGAAGCATTTGAAACTAGGGAAGACAGATTCTGCTAGTCAGTGTAAAGATCAGAGTTAGGGTTGGAGCAGGGTTGTTTGCTTTTACTTTTTCCAGGAGAAGAAAAGCATTTAACTAAGGAATCCAGAGACCACTGGGAAAGAACGGCACCTAAAGAATAAGCTTTTATGAATGTGGGTGCCCTCTCATTTGAAGCATAGATGTTCAGAACTGAGAGCTCATCTTGGTATATTTTATCTTTGATGCGTATGAAGTATCTCTCCTTATCTTTTTGAATAACTTTAGGTTGAAAGTCGATTTTATTGGATATTGGAATGGCTGCCCCAGCTTGTTTCTTCGGACCATTCACTTGGAAAATTGTTTTCCAGCCTTTGACTCTGAGGTAGTGTCTGTCTTTGTCACAGGTGGGTTTGTTGTATGCAGCAAAATGTTGGGTCCTGTTTATTTATCCAGTCTGTTAGTCTATGTCTTTTTATTGGGGACTCGAGTCCATTGATATTAAGAGGTATTAAGGAAAAGTAATTGTTTCTTCCTGTTATTTTTGTTGTTGTTAGATGTGGAATTATGTTTATATGGTTATCTTCTTTTTGGTTTGTTTAAAGAAGATTTTCTTGCTATTTCTAGGGTGTAGTTTCCAACCTTGCATTGGAATTTTCCATTTATTATCCTTTGAAAGGCTGAATTTGTGGAAAGATATTGTGCAAATTTGTTTTTATTGTGGAATACCTTGGTTTCTTCATCTATGGTAATTGAGAGTGTTGCTGCCTGTGCTGGCATTTATATTCTTTTAGGATCTATATGATTTCTGCCAGGATCTTCTGGCTTTCTTAGTGTCTGGTAAGAAGTCTGGTGTAATTCAAATAGGTCTGTCTTTATATGTTACTTGACATTTCTCTCTTATACCTATAGTCACTTTGACAAAGGAGCTAAAAACATCCAGTGGAAAAAAACACAACATTTTCAACAAATGGTGCTGGTTCAAGTGATGGTTGGCATGTACAAGAATACAAATCAATCCATTCTTATCTCCTTGTACAAAGCTCAAGTCCAAGTGGATCAAGGACCTCCACATGAAACCAGATACACTGGAACTAGTAGAAAAGAAAGTGGAGAAGAGCCTCAAAGATATAGGTACAGGGTAAAATTTCCTGAACAGAACACAAATAGCCTATGCTCTAAGATCAAGAATTGACAAATGAGACCTCATAAAATGGCAAAGCTTCTATAAGCAAAGGACACTATCAATAGGTCAAAACTGCAACCAACAGACAGGCAAAAGATCTTTACCAACCCTACATTCAATAGAGAGCTAATATCAAATATATACAAAGAACTCAAGAAGTTAAATTTCAGAGAAACAAATAACCCTATTAAAAAAGGGGAAAAAACTAAACAAAGAATTCTCACCTGAGGAATACTGAATGGCTGAAAAGCACCTAAAGAATTGTTCAACATACTTATTCAAAAGGGAAATGCAAATCAAAATAACCCCGAGATTCCACCTCACACCAGTCAGAATGTGTAAGATTAAAAACTCAGGTGACAGAAGATGCTGGATAGGATGTGGAGAAAGAGGAACACTCAGCCATTGTTGGTGAGATTTCTAGCTGGTACAAGAACTTTGGAAATCAGTCTGGCAGTTCATTAAAAAATTGGACACAGTACTAACTGAAGACCCATCAATACCACTGAAAATTCCCTGAAAATGCTTCAACATGTAATAAGGACACTTGCTCCACTATGCTCGTAGCAGGCTTATTTATAATAGCCAGAAGCTAGAAAGAACCTAGATGTCCTTCAACAGAGGGATGGATACAGAAAATGTGGTACATTTACACAATGAAGTACTANNCAGCTATTAAAAATAATGACTTCATGAAATTCTTAGGCAAATAGATGGAACTAGAAAATATCATCATGAGTGAGGTAACCCAGTCACAAAAGAACACATATGGTATTTACTCAGTGATAAGTGGATATTAGCCCCAAACCTCAGACACCCATGATACAATTCACAGACCACATGAAAATCAAGAAGAAGGAAGACCAAAGTGTGGATGCTTCGGTAAGTCTTAGAAGGGGGATCAAAATACCCATGGGAGGAGATACAGAGACAAATTGTGGAGGAGAAACTGAAGGAATGGCCATCCAGTGACTGTCCCACCTGGGGAGAAATCCCACATATGGTTACCAAACGCAGACACAATTTTGGATGCCAGCTAGTGCTTGCTGACAGGAGCCTGATATAGTTGTCTCCTGAGAGGCTCTGCCAGTGCCTGACAAATACAGAGGTGGATGTTCTCATCCAACCATTGGACTAAACACAAGTCCCCAATGGAGGAGCTAGAGAAAGGACCCAAGGAGCTGAAGGGTTTTGCAGCCCCACAGGAGGAACAAGAATATGAACCAATTAGTATCCTCAGAGCTCCCAGGGACCAAACAACCAACCAAAGACTACACATGGAGGGACTCATGGTTCCAGCAGCATATGTAACAGAGGATGGCCTTCTGGGACATCAATGAGAGGAGAGGCACTTGGTCCTGGGAAGGCCCGATGCCCAGTGTAGGAGAATGCCAAGATAGGGGAGCAGGAGTGGGTGTGTTAGTAAGTGCGTGTGTGTTGGGCTGGGGGTGTGTGTGGCTGGATGGGATAGGCGGTTTTTGGAGGGAAAACCAGGAAAGTGGATAACATTTGAAATGTAAATAAAGAAAATAGAAAATATCTAATAAAAATCTGGGGAAAAGAATAATACTATTAAACTTATTAACAGAAGTGCGCATTATATTAGTTTGGCAATAGAGAGTACAAATGCCTCTTGTCTGAGGATATCAATCAAATAAACACACATATAAACAGAATTTAGAAGGACAAGAGACTATTGCCACTGAGGTCTGTCTATGATATGCTATCATAGTATCTAACTGGATAAACTAACAAATATGATCTAATTATAAGGGCATGGATTGACCTCTTGCTACCCCCAATGACATAGGGTGTCATGTGCCTTTGTGTAACCAGTTTCTTTAAGTGTGTGTCACCACAGGAGAATTGAACAGCTCAGCCTAGCAAGACACATAACCCATCCAAAATCTCTACACAAATGCAATGTTGCCTGGGAATATGCTTATATATAAAATGGAAGGGAATTTAAATAAAGTTGAGTACAGAAAGTAATTAAATTAATGGAAAAATTTAAGATAAATAAATCCACATATCATAATCTTCAAAGAAGGGAGAAATTAATAAAATTGTTGATAAATGTTCAAGGTTATGTAGATAAATAAACTCATGGTTTTGATCCCAAATATTTGGGAGACAAATACAGGGACAGATATGTTCCTTCTAAGTTTGAGGCCAGACTATAAACTACAGAGCAAATCTAAGCCACCCTGGGCTAGGAAAAGAAATTCTGTCTCAATAAATAGTAATAATGTTTGCTTTAGATTGCTTTAATTGTTTTAAATTATCAAAATTAAGGTGATTAGATTGTCAGTTGTTATGATGATATTACACTTCTTTGAAAATAGATCGATATACATAGAAATGGGCTGCTAGATGGAATCAGTCTAAACTTTTAATGATTTCAAACTTCTCTATAAAGGCATGCTGTGTTAGGAGAAAGGCTCTATGCTTATGTTAACAGGAAAGAAGAAAAGGCATTGAATTCCTTCCAAAGTAATAAGGATCAGATATGACATAAGGAGGGCCCCCTGGAGGTCTCAGTTGCCGACAGGAGAAAACCAAGGGAACCAAGCAGGTGATGCTCTTGCTGATTCTGCCAGTATAGAACAGATCTGGAACTGACTGAGACAGGAAAATGTCCCCAGCCAGAACTTAACTTACAGGGCCAATAAATCTTGTTGGCTACAGAGCCCTCATAATTTATTATGCCAATTGGTTATATAATCAAACTAACTTTAAAAAAAAGATAATTGTCTTTCACCTGCTCAAAAAAAGAACATCGTTACTTGATCTATACACCATGTACATTTCATTCAAATGTCTTTATAGACTTAGAAATTGTTTTTATGATTTATCTATCTATCTATCTTTTATTTATTTATTTATTTGTTTGTTTGTTTATTTGTTTGTTTGTTTGTTTCATAATGGTAGCCAAGGAAGCAACTCTGGTGAGATCGATGCTTAATGGTGCTGGCATATCAGATCATACCTCAACTACACTGAAGCTGTTTCCTTTAAAGTTTTGCTTCTGGAACAACTTCAGAACACCTAGCTCACTTAGTCCAACCTTTCAGACTGTTCCAGTCAAGACTTCAGTTAACCCTGAATTTCTCAGCACATAGAGACTGGAAAACAAATGATTACAGCTAGCTTCCTTTTTTTAAAACTTATTTTATGTATGTGAGTATACTGTTGCTCTCCTTGGACACACTTCTTAGTGAGTACATATCATGTGAGTTCTTTTATCATTGGGTTACCTCACTCAGGATGATACCCTCCAGACCCACCCATTTGCATAGGAATTTCATAAATTCATTTTTTAATAGCTGGATAGTACTCCATTGTGTAAATGTACCACATTTTCTGTATCCATTCCTCTGTTGAAGGACATCTGGGTTCTTTCCAGTTTCTGGCTATTATAAATAAGGTTGCTATGAACATAATGGAGCATGTGTCCTTATTACCAGTTGGAATAATAAGACAAAACAGCAGCCTATAAAATAGATTTTTTTTTTTTGCCAACTCCACAGCTGATAGAGATGTAATATCAAAAAAAATGTACTATGCTTCCTGGTGGTGGCAGGGAGCATATATATTTCTATTAAGGGAAAATAGAATTGATTTTTGGATGAACTTGGGGCTGGTGTGGAAAAAAGCAGGAGGGATCAGGTGGTGGGGGTGGTGGTAGAAGGAGAGAGTTCAGGGAAAGTTGGGAGGAATTGAGGGCATTTGGAGTAGGAGGAAACCAAGAGCAGTGGGAACTTCTTGGCCTTTTTTTTTTATAGTGACTCCAATGAGCAAGAGAACTCCTAGTAATGGAGGACTTTGAGTCTGAACTGGCCATCATTTTGTAGCTGGGCAAGACTTCCAGTGGTGAAACTGGATTATGTTCAGTTGAGTTGTTGCTAACAACCCAGCTTGATTTTTAAGACAGAAGTTTGCTCTTGGAAAACTGACAGCAGTGAGCAGGCAGCAGCATTGCTAAGGAAAATAGCCACACAATTCATTGAAGGTAGAGATGTCTATCTACTGTGTACATGGAGCCATTACCTCTGTTTTAGCCTCTTTTTTTTTTTTTTAAATTAGGGTCATATTCCCTTACATTGTATGAAGGGGTGTCCATTTTCAATTATTGATTGCTCTACCAGCAGAGAACAAAGTGCTGGTGGCCATTGATACTCCAGTTTCTATGGCCCATCACCAGTTTTCTATTTATAAATACTTATCCTTCTTCACCAGCCCAAAGAGTACATCAGGCAGCCCTCAATGCCTAAAGGCAAGCTAAGAGTTGGATTTAGCACTGTCTGGCTGAATGATTGATTCAAACTGAAATGTGACTTTTTGAATAATAATAAAGAGTTAATAGGTAGACTGGGGCAGATCATGGTGGTGGACTTCCTGACAAACTCACTCATGTGTGCACAAATGTTCACACGCGCGCGCACACACACACACACACACACACACACACACACACACACACACACATGCACGCATGTAGGCAAAGGAAGACACAAGAGGGAGCAGAATGGAAACAGAAAGGAGCTGTAAGTAGGCAGTAAAAACCATGCAGGGATACAGGGTTGTGGAGAAGCCAGCAAAAGGCCAACAGCTGTAAACTATATAGAATTCTATGTGTTGAATTAAAACACAAGAGAGATTCATTAAACCTCAAAACACTCCACAATACTTTTTCGACTGACAAGATATACTGTAAGGTATGCAAATAGTAACCTAGAAATTATCCCAGCCCAAAACCCTCCATCTATGATCTTGTCCTGCCTACAAATTGTGCTGGGACAATGGTGGGGTACATTTTGTAGTAGTAGCCAACAAGTGTTTGGTTTAATTGAAGACCACACCAGGAGATGGAGCAGATGCCTGACCCTGCAGACTGTAGAACCCAATGCTACTAGAAAAAAAAAAATCAATGAAAGGATTCTTAATGATATTCTGCTATACTCAGAAATTGGTGCCTTGTCCACTTGTCATCACATTGGTTTCCTCCAGGAGCAGATGAGAACAGATGCAGAGACTCGTGTTCAGAGGTAATGTAGAGAACGAGTCTAAATTAGGGTCTCCATTTGGTCCTTCTCCTTGGAGATCAGAGAACACGGAGGCAAGACTGCTGGTGTTAGAGGGGATGAAAGATACCAAGAGAACATAGCCTACAGAATCAACTAAGCAGGGTTCACATGGGCTTACAGAGACTAAAACAGCAAGCCCGGGGCTTGTATGTCCTCTGCATATATGTTATAGCTTTTAGCTTGGTATTTTTGTGGGACTTATAATAGTGGCAATGGATGTTTCTCTGACTCTTCTGCTT
The DNA here is from genome assembly GCF_900095145.1 of Mus pahari. Classification (NCBI taxonomy): domain Eukaryota; kingdom Metazoa; phylum Chordata; class Mammalia; order Rodentia; family Muridae; genus Mus; species Mus pahari. The sequence goes on from NC_034593.1 coordinate 68,756,037, forward strand.
GCACTTAAGATTCTTTTCCTCCTATTGGGTTGCCTTGTACAGCCTTGTGGGCTCTTGCCTTGGGAGTTATTTTATGAGAAAAGAATGCATTTTCAAAAAAAATGAAAAAGGTCAATACTGATACTTTCATAAACTTCTAAAATATGGAACAATTAATATTTTAATAATGAATAATTTAAGACTTGTCATTTCAGGTTATGCCACATCAACCCTAGAACTGGTTTAGCACTTCTTTATTTACTTATATTTTTCTTTTTTATTATTATTATTATTTTCTTTATTTACATTTCAAATGCTATCCCGAAAGTTTCCTGTACCCCTAGCCCCAACCTCTGCTCCCCTACCCACCCACTCCCACTACTTGGCCTAGGCCTTGCCTTGTGCTGGGTCATATAAAGTTTGCAAGACCAAGGGGCCTCTATTCCCAGTGATGGCCGATTAGGCCATCTTCTGCTACATATGCAGCTAGAGACACAAACTCAGGGGGTACTGGTTAGTTCATATTGTTGTTCCACCTACAGGGTTGCAGCCCCCTTCAGGTCCTTGGGTACTTTCTCTAGCTCCTCCATTGGGGACCCTGTGTTCCATCCAATAGCTGGCTGTGAGCATCCACTTCTGTTTGCCAGGCACTGGCACAGCCTCACAAGAGGCCGCAATATCAGGGTCCCTTCAGCAGAATCTTGCTGGCATGAGCATTAGTATCTAGGTTTGGTGGCTGATGATGGGATGGACTCCCGAATGGGGTAGTCTCTGGAGAGTCCATCCTTTCATCTTAGCTCTAAATTTTGTCTCTGTACCTATATCCTTTCATGAGTATATTGTTCCTTATTCTAAGGAGGAATGAAGTATCCACACAATGGTCATCCTTCTTGGTTTTCTTCTGTTTTGCATAATGTATCTTCAGTATTCTAAGTTTCTGGGCTAATATCCGCTTATCAGTGAGTGCATATCTAGTGACTTCTTTTGTGATTGGGTTACTTCACTAAGGATGGTATCCTCCAGATACATCCATTTGCCCAAGAGTTTCGTAAATTCATTGTTTTTAATAGCTGAGTAGTACTCCATTGTGCACCACAGTTTCTGTATCCATTCCTCTATCGAGGGACATCTGGGTTCTTTCCAGCTTCTGGCTATTATAAATAAGGCTGCTATGAACATAGTGGAGCATGTGTCCTTATTACCAGTTGGAAGATCTTCTGGGTATATGCCCAGAAGAGGTATTGTTGGGTCCTCCGGTAGTACTATGTCCAATTTTCTGAGGAACCTCCAGACTGATTTCCAGAGTGGCTGTACAAGCTTGCAATCCCACCAGCAATGGAGGAGTGTTCCTATTTCTCCACAACCTCGCCAGCATCTGCTGTCACCTGAATTTTTAATCTTAGCCATTCTGACTAGTGTGAGATGGAATCTCAGGGTTGTTTGATTATAAAACAAATTGTGAAATTCTCTTTCGAAAATATGAGAATTATACTTTTACATTTTTCTAGTCCTATTTTTAATGATTTTTCTGAAATATATGTGGTAATTCATTTTTTTTGTTTTGTTTTGATTTGATTTGTTTTGGTTTGTTTTGGTTTGTCTTGCCTTGGCTTTGCTTGGTTTGTTTTGTTTTGTTTTGGTTTGGTTTGGTTTGGTTTGGTTTGGTGTGGCTTGGCTTGGCTTGGCTTGTTTTGGTTTGTTTTGGTTTGCTTTGTTTTGGTTTAGCTTGGCTTGGTTTGGTTTGGTTCGGTTCGGCTCAGTTTGGTTTGGCTTGGCTTGGTTTGGTTTGGTTTGGTTTGGTTTGATTTGGTTTGGTTTGGTGTGACTTGGCTTGGCTTGGCTTGGCTTGGCTTGGTTTGGTTTGGTTTGGTTTGATTTGGGTTGGGTTGGCTTGGTTTGGTTTGGTTTGGTTCGGCTTGGTTTGGTTTGGTTTGGTTTAGTTTGGTTTGGTTTGAGACTGTCTTTATATGTAGCCCAGGCTATCCTAGACTTCACCATGTAGAACATGCTGCCCACAATGTTTGATTCAAATTTGGTATGTATAAATCCTACTCTTATCTATGGTTTTCATTCTTAGCCCAAAATAATTCCAGAAGAGAAATGCGTGTTAAATTTCTTTTCTATTTTTTTCTTTCACAAGGAGACTTTAATGTTAATACTGTGTCTGTTGAACGTTCTCCGTTAGTTTAAACAACAGAGATGCATAAATGAAGATATTTTGTTTTAAATGTGATGTTACATGAGTAAAGTAAAAAAGAACATCCATATAGAGTATATGGGAAAAAAACACTCAGTGCCTCAAGCAAAACAACAGCAGTATTGAAGCTCTATGCAGGCATTGGTGAGAAGCATCTGTTTTAAATTGGCACATACCTTTTCAAATGAGCCTCCATTTACTGTTTATTTCTACCATCCCAGGTTGGCAAATTTTTCCAGGGCTAATTATCTTCTGTCAGCCAAAATGTATTTTCTGTGGCATTTAACAAATTCTAATCAGTCAGTATTCTGAAATGTGATGTTTAATTGATGTGAATTCAAAGTATTATCAACGTATTCCTTCATATCCATCCTTGGGGTTCAAAAGCTGCCACAGACATCAAATGTCCTTTGAACACAAAAGCGATAATGAGAAGAAGAATTTCTTACCAAATGCACAGGATAGAATAGATTTCTTCCCTGCCTTACATCAAAGAATCTACGCAAAAGAAGTATTCACACTGCCAAACAGTGAATCAAAAATTCAGTGTCTTTGCTACGTAAACAATTTAGAATCCCTGTCTCTTCCCAGGTTTGTCTTGAAATCTTCAAGCAACAGCTCAAATGTAGCTTTTGTTTATTTGTTGCCTCTCTAAATAAGCATCAAGTATATATATATATGTATGTATATATGTATGTATATATATGTATGTATATATATGTATGTATATATGTATGTATATGTATATACATACACATATATATGTATATGTATATATATATATTCTTTTGCAATGCATTGCCTATGAGCATGCAGTAATGTTAAAAAAAAATTGTGAAGCAAAGGTTTGATCAGCCCTGCACATCTTATATGTCACTCCCCAGAATGATGTCTCACACAGTGATAGAACTAACCACTTTCCCTGGTTATCATGTCAGATTTGACATCTGAATAAGCCTTCCTGCTATTCTTCACTTTAGCTAAGCATATTACCTTTCAAGTCGGGCATACTGTACTTTAAAAATTGGCAGGAAAATGAAACTTCTTGGATTTTCCTTCTTTCTTACATTCACTCTGCTTGAATTTTCCCTTCCTTGCATTTTACTCTCTGCTTGGGTTATCTTCACCTAGTCTGCTTACCTGCCCTGCATTTCTGACTTTGTTAGAAACTTAAATTTGGAGCAGCTGCTATACCAGAAACCAACAAGTCAACATGTTTTCTGTCTCTTTCCTTGTGTGGTTTCATTTGCCATCTTAAATCAAAATCACTATTCTAAATGTGTTTTAATTAGTATAAGAAAGATACACACCTGTTCTGAGTATTAGTGTTCCACATGTGATTAAATGTTTTAAATGGCTCATACTTTGCAGGTAACCCTTTGGGGTTGTATCTCTCCAGCCTTAAATCTTTAAGGAAAAATGAACCCATTGAGGAGAGATCCTTGGTCCTGTGAAGGTTCTATNCCCCAGTATAGGGGAATGCCAGGGCCAGGAAGCAAGAGTGGGGGGGTTGGTGAGCAGGGGGAGGGGGAAGGGAATAGAGGATTTTGGGAGGGGAAACTAGGAAAGAGGATAATATTTGAAATGTAAATAAAGAAATATCTAATGTTCAAAAAGAGAAAAATAAATGACCACATTGTCTCTCCCACGTCCACAGTACTTCTCATTCCATTATAACACATCCCATGCAAACATTGGTAGCTAACAGAAGATATCAAAATGTCTTCTTCTCCAAGTGGGTCAAAAAAAAAAAAATCATGACTAAACAGTTGGGGGATTAGCTCAGTGGTTAAGACTCCTATGGATTGCTCTTCCAGGGGACTGTGTTTCATTCCCAGCACCCACAACTATCTGTGACTCCAATCTCTGGTGATTAAATATCCTTTTGTAGCCTCTGTGGGCACCAAGTAGACATATGTGCACACAACCGCCCCACACCATACACACACTATTTAATAATATTAATAAATAAAAAATAAAACTAAGACTAAAATTTAATGAAAGTTTTAAAATATGGAATCCAGGATTGATCCCATACTTATTTACTTGGAAGAAACAAGAGTAATTAAAAGCAAGAGAGAGAGAGAGAGAGAAATAAGAGAGAGAGAGAGAGAGAGAGAGAGAGAGAGAGAGAGAGAGAGAGAGAGAGAAATAGAGAGAAAGAGCTAGAGAGAGAGGCATTATTAGTATGTTTGAAAGGTGAATTTCACATTGTCAATGTCACACAGGCTTCCTGCTGTGATGAATAGAATTCATACCCAGATTAAATGTGTTTTCTGAAACATGTGCAGGATTTTCCAGAAGATCTTAACATTTTTGTCAGTAAAGTCAGTGAAATACACCCAGCCTTTCCAACTTTCCAAACATGTTTGGGCATATGCCAATCCACTTAGCTGAACAAACTGTTGTAAAAGGAAGTCAGCTCTCTTCCTCACAAGTTGACCTTGGACCTACCTCAACTTATCCAGGCATCGAAATGGAACTTTAACCATGGCATTCTGTTTTCAGGATTTTGAAATCAAACTAGACTGTTTTGGTTTCTGGATTGTAGATAGATGGCATAGATAGATGGCATCATCAACCTCTATGCATCATAAACCTCTATGGCAAAAGAATAGGACATATTTTTTCTTTCTTGTTTGAGGGAGATTAATTATTATAATCATAACAATGTAAAAATCATGCTTCAGGAAAATATATTTATATGTTTTATGTTTAGAAATTATAATATAATTTCATTAATCCTCTTTTCTTTCCTTCCTTCAATCCTACTCACATACCCCATCTTGCTCTCTTTCAATTCCATTTGTTCTCTTTAAATTTTATATATAATGCAACCTGCTCAGTATGCATAATGTTGCTTGATTTTGTATGATACAAGGGCTTACCTCTTAGTATTAGATAACCAGTTGGGGGATCTATTTTTACTGCTCTCAATATTTCCTTGCTGCCTGTAGTTCTCTGTATAGAGTTGAGGCCTGATTGCTATTCCTCTTCCATGTTATCATTCCAATTGGTGTCATCTTGTTTAAGCAGCCATACTGATAAGATTCTATGGGTATAACCTCTCTGAAATTTCTAGGTAACAAAATTCCCACAAAAATTTTTCTTTTTCTCTGGAAATTGCAATCTTTCCATTCCCTTTTCTGCAATGATCCCTGAACTTGAGGTGCAAGAGACAAAGGCAATTGCCTGGGACTAAAGAAATCATGGGCATTGAAGAATAACTAACAACTATCTTAATAGAACAGACTAAATCTTTATTTTATTCTTTTTTTTGTCTATTTTTTCACAATCCAAATTTTATCCTCCTCTGTTCCACCTTCTGACTGTTCCACATTCCATACCTCCTCCCCCTGTCTCCAAGAGGATGTCCCTACCCTTGAGGGTTAAGTTCATCTTCTCTGACTGAGTCCAGACCTGGCAGTCCTCTGCTGTATATGTGTTGGGGGGCTCGTATCAACTGGTGTATGCTGACTGGGTGGTGGTCCAATACCTGAGGTCTAGGGAATCCAGGTTGGAAATCAGTCTGGAGATCCCTAAGTCATATCCGCAGCATAAATATTTATCCTTTTAACCACAATTAAGTGTCATTCTTACTTCTTGAGAAGAAAACTTCTTGTTGAAACAGATGGAATATCCTTTTAACACTCGTATTCAAATACAAACTGAAAATAATGTATGACAATATAGTGAAATATGAAATGCTTACAGCTTCATTTATTTAAATCTTTTAGTCATAATAATGACACAAGCATGGCTCTGTTAATTCCAATTTTCTATGGGATACAAATTTACTTTTTCTTCCAACTAATTTCTTTATAAGATACAGAAACTCTTTGCTGCATATTTCCTGAGAAGAAAAAGCTACTCCCTTACCATTACAAATTAATAGATATAGATACAAATTAATATCAAATCAATAAAATTTGTTATTAATTATAGACATATCTCGGGCTGGTGAGATGGCTCAGTGGGTAAGAGCACCCGACTGCTCTTCCGAAGGTCCTGAGTTCAAATCCCGGCAACCACATGGTGGCTCACGACCATCTGTAACAAGATCTGACTCCCTCTTCTGGAGTGTCTGAAGATAGCTACAGTGTACTTACATATAATAAATAAATAAAGCTTTAAAAAATTATAGACATATCTCAATTTTATAATTTACAGAGATAATCATTGAACTGTAAACTACTTAATACATTGTAATACTTTTTAAAGTTAGCAGAACTATGAAAATCTGCTACTTTATGGCTTCTATCAAATAATAATCAACTGTAGAATCAAGCTATAATCTCTAAAATATTTATTCTCCCACTTCTCATTGTCAAATTTTTGGTTCTGGTAGGGCAATGACTCTCTTATCAATGGATATAATAAACTGGAAAATAAAGAAGATGTATAGTGTAACATTTTCCAGAAATGGTCTACCAAGATAACATTTGAGGTGACAGAAGGGACAGTCCATGGGAGATTCAAGGACATCCCAGCATGATACATCTGTGCACTATTGTGGATGTTAGTTCCAATGTAGTTGATATTAGATAGTGATGGAATGAAAAGAATTAAAAATATTTAAACATAGTTTTGCTCAAGAAAGACTACAGTAAAATAAATTTTACTTTCTATTTCATGTATTAATCAATATCATCAGAAGAAATGGTATTGGGAATTCTGTAGAGTTTTAAACACTGAAAGACTAATCTTAACTATGTGAATAAGTAGAGAGAATAGAAATGACAAGATATTCAGTGAGATTGACCATGTGCACAAAGTCATCTTTACCATAGTGTATAAAGGAACTGTGAAAGATTCTATGCTAGTTATTGGTAATATCGTTTTTTAAAAAGTGAACATGATTGTATTCATTGTAAGGTACTGGAAATTTGATGGAGAAAGTGAGTAGAGAACAAAACATAATCTCTTATTATTAGACAACAGAACTTCACAACTTTAAAAATACTAAGGAAATATATAATTGTCTCAATCATGTATCTATCCTCTATGAAAGATAGCATTTTTTTCTGTGTTGGTTGCTTTTCTCATCATGTGACAAAAGATAACACCAATTAAACTTATTCATTTTCTTTTTTCTAATATTTATTTATTTTATGTATGTGAGTAAATAGATGCTGTCTTCAGATACACCAGAAGAGGGCGACGGATCCCATTACAGATGGTTTTGAGCCACCATGTGTTTGCTGGGAATTGAAAACTCAGGACTTCTGGAAGAGCAGTCACTGCTCTTTACCACTGAGCCATCTCTCCAGCCCAGGAAGACTTAGTTCATGTAATGGTGTTAGAAGAATGGTATCAGTAGAGCTGGAGGAAGCTTCTCTAATTGGATAACAGGAGTGTGAGGGAATGGCTTAAGAAAGAAACAAGGAGCACAGCTAATCATAGATTACGTTAATTTGGGGAGGTTCTATATAGAGGAAATAGCAATAATAAAACCGAGGAGGTATTCTTTGGAATATGTGAAATAAAGAATGAGCAAAGGGTGTTCAAATTACTCAATGCTGGGGTGAGGAACAGAGGTGACCAAGTCATGAAAGCTCTAACCTCCATTGATAAAAATCGCAGTTTAATGGGTTATGCAGATATGGAGGCTGCTTGAAAATCATGACCCTAAGACAGAAGTAAGAGAGTATATCCTTTCTGTGTCTTTTCATTCTCTTTCTTGCTATTTAGAGGCCAGAGAAGCTAAACCAGTGATACCAGGGTCTTTGAGCAAATCAGCATTGTTGATTAAGCCATCATCTTTTTGTCTGGTGGAGCAGAAAATAACCCCCATACATCTATGTGAATAGAAGGGTTGATAGATGATAGAGTGACAGACAGATAATAGATATAGAGCAGACAGAGAAAGGATAAATAGGATAGATCAAAATAATGATAGTGGAGTATCAAGTGATAGATGATAAATAATAATTAGATTATACATTAGACAGACAGATAGGAAGGTAGAGAGCTAACTAGGATAATTCAGAGTTAAATGTAAGGAACATTAATAGATTTATAGAAACTACATGAGAAAACATTAATAGTTTTTTTCTTTAATGAGAATGAAATTGTATTACTAACACATATGCACTAAAACATAAATATTCTCTTAATATTATTTTTCCTTGAAAATTGTTATGGAAAATATCCTGGAAATGTTTGTACTAATTTTATGAATGAACAGATTTCAAATATGATTTTTCAAACATAATTGTTAAAAATAAAATATGATACCTCTATAATTTTTATAGCAATTTTTCAAAATATTTATAACGTGTGTGTATGTATCCCTAAAAATATAGAGAGAATTAATGTACTACCAAACCTAGCCAAATATAAATTATTTTTATTTTTTTCTATAAATTTATCAAATTTTAATTTATAATATTATGCATAATTCATAAGAGTATGGTTTTCATAAGACCAGTATTATATCAGCTTTTTAAAAATAAAAATCTAGCTAGAGGCTATTGCAGAAGCTCACCTAAACCACATTCAAATGAAAAAAAACTTAATGTTGTCATTATGCAAAATAGCTTCCTAGTGAAATTTGCTTTTCCAAATATAATTTTTAAGATAAGATATGAGTTAAAGAAATAATTTCTAAAATCAGAGAATTATTTTATAATTAAATTTTCTCTGCTGCCTTTATAGTTTTAAAAGAAAGTATAAATGTTAAATATTGCAAGAGCAATCAATATTTTTTTCTCATGTGGAAAAACACAATGACAAGTTCAACTAAATTATTGTGTGGTATCAGTCATAGTATTGGTTTGAAAAGCTAAAATATGAAAAGGTGAAGCCTGAAAAAAAATATATATTGATTTTATTATGTTTAACAACAAATGATAATGTGTGAAGATATTCATGTTTTATGGCAATTTCCTCTCAAGTTAAAATTATCTTGTAGGGAAGCTCATTAAAACACAGATGATAAAAGAGAGATGGAATAGTAGGATGTTCTAAGAAGAGAAAAATTGTTCAGTTCTGCCAGGAAGTAAGTTAAGCTCAGAAAGTAAATAAATCAATATCAGGAAGTCCCTGAAACTAAACACATTCACTAGGCTCCTCCATCTGCAAACATATAGCAATAGAGAGTGTTGATAGTCATTCTCAGACAAACAGAGCTGCCTATTAGTGTCTCGGAACAACTCAACAACCTAGTTACAGCTCTTCTTTTCTTCCTTCCTTCCTTCCTTCCTTTCTTTCTTTCTTTCTTTCTTTCTTTCTTTCTTTCTTTCTTTCTTTCTTTCTTTCTTTCTTTCTTTCTTTCTTTCTTTCTTTCTTTCTTTCTTTCTTTCTTATTATTATTGGGTATTTTATTTATTTGCATTTGAAATGTTATCCACTTTCCTGATCCCCTCCCAGAACCCCCCTATTCCATCCCCCCGAAACATGCTTCTATGAGGGTATGCCCTCACCCACTCACCCACTCGTGCCTCCCTGCCTTTGAATTCCCCTATACTGAGGCATCGATCCTTCACAGGACTAAGGGCCTCTTCTCCCATTGATGCCAGACAAGGCCATATGCTGCTACATATATGGCTGGAGCCATGGGTCCCTTGATGTGTACTCTTTGGTTGGTGGTTTAGATCCTGGTAGCTCTGGTTGTTTGATATTGTCGTTCTTCCTATGGTGATGCACACCCCTTCAGCTCCTTCAGTCCTTTCTCTAATTCCTTCATTGGGGACCACACGTTCAGGCCAATGGTTGGCTGTGAGCATCCACCTCTCTATATGTCATGCTGTAGCAGAGCTTCTCAAAGGGAGCTATATTGGGCTCCTGTCAGCATGCACTTCTTGGCATACACAATTGTGTCTGAATTTGGTGACTGTATATGGGATGAATACTCAGATGGGGCAATCTCCAAATGGCCTTTCCTTTAGTCTGTGTTCCAGATGTTGTCTCCATATTTGTTCCCATGAGTATTTTTCTTTTTCAACTTGTTATGTTGCCTGTAGATTTTGCAGTATGTTCCAGATTCTTAGTTTTCATAAGCTGTTGATATTGTGGAGTAGATTTCATATGATTGTATAACAAATTTTTCATCTATTTTCTTATAAATAACTTCCAATCAAGCTGATAAATAATGTAGTAAGATGGTATCCTGACATTGGTCTGCTATTTTTTGCTTCTTTATCAGGGGCAAGGAGAAATTTGTTTATATTTCCCAAGAAATAGTGCAAAATAACAATTTACTATATATCTAGAAAGCATTTATTTTTTATCATTTTTCTGAGCATAGAATTGTTTTCCTAGAATATATTCTCATTTACAAAGAAAATCACTCAGGAATACATTTGAACATAGATAATGTTCTCGGTAATTGCTTCATAGACACTTTACATTTTTCATGTTTAATATAAGCCTCATATGCCATTGAGTGTTTGAAGAGCATTGAATTAGTCATTTAATTCCAATTACCTGTATTTATCATGAAGACTAAATGGAAAATTTAACACTGTCAGTTTGGTGTTTAATTTAAATCTGATTTTTGTATTTTATGAGCCATATTGACATGCCATCACACCAATTGGTTGTCCAGTGCCAAATGACCAGCACTGTAAACATACATACAAGTACCACTGTATTGATTCAAGTGGTTATATTTAGGAATACATAAGAATATAAACATACAAATACATATATGAGTGCATTAACAAATAATAAGAAGAAATCATGAATTAAAAGGAGAGTATGGAAAGGTATATGGGAGGGTTTGAAAAAGAGAAAAGCAATAACTGTATCAATAATAAATAACAAAAAGATTGCCAAATTGAAAATAGTATTTGAACAGACACAACTGTGCCATGATTTGTAAATGAGAGGATGTGGGAGCAGATAATTAAAATAGAAAAAAGTATTCAAATGATTTTTTTCTTTAATTGAGAAAACCATATATTCATGTTAATTGTGCCACTGCTTATCTAACCAGCTTTTGTACCCCTCAACAATTGGAAGGATAAATATAATATATACACATAATATCGCTTTATAATTTATTCATATAATATGGATAAATTATGCTATTTTACAAAATTACATAGAGCTGCAAATTATCATGTTATGAGAAATAAACCAACTTCAAAGAGACAAATATCATGATTTTCTTTCATAAGTAAGGAAAGAGAAGATGGATGTGAAGTTCAAAAGGACCCCTACAGTGAAGCAGAACTACAAAAGAGGCAGGTGTATACGAAGTGGTACTAGAAAGGAGAAATATACACTATTTTTCTAGTTAGCTCAAAATTATTCCAAAACATACCAAACTGAATCAATCTAACAAAAGAATCACAAGGTAAATTCAAATTCACTACTGTTTCTACTAATATACTATTAGAGAATTCTTTAATACTGACCTTCAGTTTCTGAGATAGAGTTTAAAAAACATCTGAGAATTACTACAATTGATGGAAATATAACTATATATAGTTAACAGATTCTATAGATAAATAAATAGACTAAGAGATAATAGATAAATTATATGCATATATGTGTATGTGTATAAATAGGTACATGATAGACAGATATGATAGATGATAGATACATAGATAGGTAGATAGATGATAGAAATTTAAATATCGATGATAGATAATTGATACATGAGGCACAAAAGCAACCATTAGGCTATTATAAAAATATTGTGATATATAAAGCAGTTACAGGGGCTCATAAGCCACTTCATTTATTAGTTAGAACAGAGTAAAAACAAAACATAAAGAAATTGGAGCAACATATATGCAGTGTTTGAACTGAAGAGCTCAGGAATATCCCTAATAAACATACAAAACAGCAAAATCAAGGCCATTCAGGGTCCCTGAAGTACATATATTTTAGAGAAACAAGACCATTCAGATTTCCCGGTATTGAGTGTTAAGAAATTTAAAATATCCAGGCATTAACAGCACACCTTTAATCCCAGTACTTCAGTGGCAGAGGCAGGCAAATCAATGATGTGACAGACAGCCAGGTCTATGGAGAAAGTTCCAGGACATCCAGGAGCTCATAGAGAAACCCTTCCTTGAAACCAACCAACCAACCAACAAAGAAAAGCAATTTAAAGCAACTAAACATTGAGAAAATTTGAGAATAGATATCAAAACCTCTAATTAACTTATTTCTATATAATAAATATCCATTTCTAAAAAAACATTGATTGTACTTAAAGATAATAGGAACGGGATTATTGACATTGAGTGACCTGTCTACTAAATCTATCATGCACAAAAGAGTTTGAATAGTAAATTTATCTGAATGGAACCCCTTAGAACTGCAGAAAAGCAGATTTGATAAAGCTTGAAATTAATTGTGGGATGAAGCTTTTTATTTTACAAAAAAAGGAGTATATTTCTTGAGGACTGCTGGAAATGGCTAAATTGATCAAGTGCCTGCTACACAGGAAGGAGGACCAAACACCCACATAAACCTAGGTAGGGTAATACATAGGTGTAATGAAAGATTTCAGGTTGACACAGAAGATCCTTAGGGTGTGCTGTCCAGGCATCTGAGTTCTACCAAAAGGTTTATGTGCAAACACTTGCACTTGTACATAACAGTGCCAACTACTCCCCTCTTTGTGGCTCATAAACTAGAATACACAGACACATCAAAAGAACTTTTCTCAGTTTTCCCTTTATTCAGCAATTTAAATACACATATACAGTTCCATCCAATTGCCTGCGAAATTCAGGATGTTTTCATTCTTAATAGCTGAGTAGTATTCCATTGTTTAAATGATCCACACTTTTGGTATCCATTACTCTGTTGAGGGATTACATTACATCTTGGTTGTATCCAGCTTCTGTTTATCACAAATAAGGCCACAATGAACAAAGGGGAACATGTGCCCCTGTGGCATGATGGGACATCTTTTGGGTATATTCCCAAAAGTAATATATCTGGGTCTTCAGGTAGATCTATTTTCAATTTTCTGAGGAACCTTCAGATTGATGTATAGAGTGTTTGTACCAATTTGCAATACCACCAACAATGGAGGAGTGTTCCTTCTTCTCCACATCCTCTCCAACATATGTTGTCAACTGAGGTTTTGATATTAGCCATTCTGATTGGTGTAAGGTAGAATCTCAGGGTTGTTTTGACTTGCATTTGTCTGATCACTAAAGACTTTGGACATTTCTTAAGGTGCTTCTCAGCCATTTGAGACACCTCAGTTGTGAATTCTCGATTTAGTTGTATACCCCATTTGTTGATTTTTTTTTTTTTTTTTTTGGAGATTAACCTCTTGGGTTCTTTATGTATTTTGGATATTATCCTTTATCAGATGTGGGGTTAGTGAAGATTTTTTCCCACTCTGTAGGTTGCCAATTTGTCTTATTGACTATGTCCTTTGCCTTACAGAAGCTTTCCAGTTTCATGAGGTCTCATTTATCAATTCTTGATCTTAGAGCCTGAGCCATTGTGAGTTCTGTTTAGGAAATTTCCCCTGATGGCAATGAGCTCAAGGCTCTTTCCCACTTCCTCTTCAATTATATTCAGTTCATCTGGATTTAGGTTGAGGTCCTTGATCTGAATTTCTTATTTTTTAAGATTTATTTATTTTATTTATGAGTACACTGTTGTTCTCTTCAGAAACATAAAAAGAGTGCATTAGATCCCATTACAGATTTTTGTGAGCCACTATGTAGTTGCTGGGAACTGAACTCAGGACCTTTGGAAGAGCAGTCAGTGCTCTTAATGGCTGAAACATCTCTCCAACCCATGTTTGAATTTCTTAATACCGAGTTTCTATAGAGTCGTTCTCCTGAGAAGGAAGACTGACACATGCTATGCCTGTATTTTATTAGAGACATCTTGCCTTCCAGAAGATTGATAATACAACTGTCATTAAAGACAATCACTATTGTCTTTTGTAAGTAACAATAAAAGTGAAATTTCTATCTCCTGACCAGTAGTAATCTTAAAAAAAAATGCTTCAAGTCTTCAAGTTCTGTATTTAAAACTAAGTCATGGGCATTTCTGAAGAAGGTTTAAGGCATATGGATTCCATTACATAGCAATCCTTCATCTAGTTATTTGAATGATAAGAATATATCCTAACAAATCACATACAATGAGACTATTCATAGGAGCTTTGTTAATTACAGGCCAAATCATGGGGATAACACAAATATGAATAAAATCACCATATTTATTCAAGGAATAAAATTATGTAGCACAAATAAACTGAATGAGAGATACATGTGGCATAAATGAGGTTTAATCTCGATCTTTGAGCAGAGAAATGGCACACAAAAGATGCTCTGGTTCATTCACTGTAGAAGACAATATTTGTATGAGTAGTATCCCAAAGGAAATGGTTTGAAGTTTTAGAGTATTGTTCTTATAACGTTGGTCCAGACTACATAGCGGAAACACTTGTCAAAGTTAGCAGACTATGTGCACAGGATGTGTGAATCTTACTCTTCTCATCTATTACTTGAAATAAATAGCTGTAAATAGAAATTATCCAGGCTTGGACATTTTTTTCTCACCATTCTTCACAGCAATTAAGTAGGAGGATCAACTCAGAAGCAGGATTTGTGAGAGAGCAACAGAAGAAGATAAAAAAGCTACACTTAGACACTAGTTTGATGACAGTGAGGTAGCATTCAGAGTTCTGTCAGTTTGTACAATTCAGTAGTTTTAGCATAGGATAACATACTGTATATTTCTAAAACATACATTTCTGGAAGGATATTATATATGTAGCAACATGTTTGATCACATGAAAGCCAAACGAAATAAAAAGCAAAGAAGAAAAGGTTTTGTTTTGTTTTTTTAATATTTTCACCATAGAGAATGATCAATGTTTGTGAGACTAAATATTTTCATTGATTTAAACATTACCCAATTTGAAATTGTGTTGAAGCTAAACATGATAGCCAAGAAATGTACCACTTTATGTGTCAACTTAAAACTAATTGAAATGAACACAGAAATTAAAGACAAAGATCATTGACTATAGAGGACTAGACCAGAAGGAAGAAACTTAATAGTAAGTGTAAGGGGATCAAGACTGGTCAGAGAAAAGCTTGCGATAGAAAAGACAAAGAATAATCGTGGAATCATCGAAATTGATATTAGATGCTCAAAAATGAGATTTTGATATCTTAGGCACTTCTACAATGCATTTACAAGGTTCACAGTATGTAAACATGAATGATGTATTTGCTCACCATGGCATCTATGCATAGCTGCTAAAGAATGAATAAGAACAGCAACTAAGTGCTGACTAAGCTTCAACCCTTCTGAAGGTATAAGACCTGCATATATCTGTTCTATTTACATCTGGCAGTAAGGTAGTCAGGTAGGAGTTAGAGACATTCTTGTATATATAGACAATGATTTCTTATTTATCTTCTAGGATTATCTGCATGTATTGACGTGTCTATTGCATATATCCTATTTTATACAGACAGTCATATTAGATTATGGTACATATTAATGATCTCATATCAACCTGTAACATTACTTGAACCATAGTGACCATAAGCACAACATTCTAGTATACTTGGTATTAGGAATTCTGTACGAATATTTAGAAGAACGCAATTCAGTATATAACAAACAGCTATTTGTTATTAACAAAGCTTTAAAATAATAATGATGTTAGCAATGGATACTGAGAGTAAATGAAAGAAAAAGTTTATGCACTGAGCCAAATAACTAGATTTGGAACAGTGAGTTAGATTATAATTGGTGAATAAAGATAAAGCAACTCAAAAGTAAATAAAAGTTGATAAAAAGTTAATTATTTCAGGGGAAAACCAAGTCAACATTGTTGAGAGACTAAATATGGAAGTTGGACTATTGTGGATGATGACACCATGACACTAAATAGAGTTAGAGAATTTATATGAGAAATGGTATGGGGAAGAGAGATATCATGTCGTGAGGCAGGAAGAGACACAGATTTCTGAAAGGCTTGATTCATATGTATTTAACACAACATTATGCTTTATGCCCTTTAGTGTCTATAAAGAAAGGTCAAAATCTTTTCTCTAGAGGGTTTCTCATTAACTATTTTCTATGTTTGAAACATAATATTTGTATGACTGGGTCATTCATGTCATCTCTTTCTAAACTTAAATGTCAAGGGTTCAGAGAATCTTTCCACACAAAGTAATTAAAATCTTATTGGTGAGTTACTATCTAAAAATAATAAAAATAATATCTAATATTTTGTTCATTTTACTACATCATAAAGTATTCATAAAAGGATCCATAAGTTTTCAAACACTTTTGTTTTTCCCAAAACTTGACCAGTGGTTAGAACAGGTGAAATATGAGCTATTTATTGGATAAAACACAGTGTATGCTTGGTTAATCTTTTAGCCCGTAGTGTGTACCAATACTCTTATACAGACCAGGAATAAAAAACTTGACTTTATTGAAAACAAATAGCTGAATAAGTAAATATAATAACCTTTTCAATAATTATGAGAAATAGCATATCAATCGCTTGATAGAAATTTCTTGAAATGCCTTTCATAATGATAAACATTAAATAAAGTTTTGCGTGACACAGGAGGTATAGTACGCTAATGATAGACTCAAGAGTTTCAGCCCTATTATTCATAGTGAACTATAGAATAAACTGGACTTTGCACATTAAAATTAGGGATCTTAAAAAGAAAAAGATTGTTCTTGCTGATATAAGTGTGTCAAGAGTTAGCATGATTCTTCTAAAGAGCAAAAAGGGATCAGAGTTACATCTAGGGAGTTTAACCACAGAAGCTATGATAAATAATTATGGATGAAATCTGAAGATGTTATACTAATGGTTTTGAAGATA
Source organism: Mus pahari (assembly GCF_900095145.1). Classification (NCBI taxonomy): domain Eukaryota; kingdom Metazoa; phylum Chordata; class Mammalia; order Rodentia; family Muridae; genus Mus; species Mus pahari. Next base: position 68,773,010 of record NC_034593.1, read on the forward strand.
GACTGAAAGGATATAAGTCAAGAAAATAAAGGAAGGAAGGAAGGAAGGAAGGAAGGAAGGAAGGAAGGAAGGAAGGAAAGAAGGAAGGAAAGAAGGAAGGAAAGAAGGAAGGAAGGAAAAAAGAAAGAAAGAAAAGAAAGCACCCTCAGTCCTCTATGTGCCTTCCCTGCCAGAGGAGAGCTTGCCTATAGGGAGTGCTCAGACCCCTGGGACTCAGGAGAGAGCTGGTCTCCCAGGAGTGCTGACAGAGTCTAACAGACTCACAGGAAGAACAAGCTCTAGCCAGAGACAGCTAGGCCATCTAACACCAGAGATTACTAGATGGCGAAAGGCCAATATAAGAATCTTACCAATTGAAACCAAGAACACTTTGCATCATCAGAACACAGTACTCCCACCACAGCGAGTCCTGGATACCCCAACACAGCTGAAAAGCATGATATCTCATGATACTGGTAGAGGATTTTCTCCCTTAAAGAAATACAACAGAACACAGATAAACAGGTAGAAGTCCTTAATGAGGAAACACAAAAATCCCTTAAAGAATTACAGGAATACACAACCAAACAAATGAAGGAATTGAACAAAACAATCCAAGATCTAAAATTGGAAGTAGAAACAATAAAGAAAACCCAAAGGGCGACAACTCTGGAAATAGAAATACTAGGAAAGAAATCAGGAACCATATATGTGAGAATCAGCAACAGAATACAAGAGATGGAAAAGAGAATTCAGGTGAAGAAGATTCCATAGAAAATATGGACGCAACAATCAAAGAAAATGCAAAATGCAAAAAGATCCTAAGTCAAAACATCCAGGAAATTCAGGACACAATGGGAAGACCAAACCTAATGATAATAGGTATAGACTTCAATGAAGATTTTCAACTTAAAGGGCCAGTAAATATCTTCAACAAAATTATAGAAGAAAACTTCCCTAACCTAAAGAAAGAGATACCCATGAACATACAAGAAGCCTACAGAACTCCAAAGAGACTGAACCAGAAAAGAAATTCCTCCTGACATATAATAATCAGAACAACAAATGCCTAAATAAAGATAGAATACTAAAATTAGTAAGGGGAAAAGGTCAATTAACATATAAAGGCAGACATATTAGAATTCCACCAGACTTCTCAAGAGAGACTATGAAAGCCGGAAGATCCTAGACAGATGTCATACAGAACCTAAGAGAACACAAATGCCAGCCCAGGTTATTATACCCAGCAAAACTCTCAATTACCATAGATGGAGAAACCAAAGTATTTGATGATGAAATCAAAATCACACTATCTTTCCATGAATACAGCCTTTCAAAGGATAATAAAGGGAAAACTAAAACACAAGGAGGGAAACTAAGCCCTCTAAAAGCCAGAAAGTAATCCTTCATCAAACCTAAAAGAAGACAGCTACAAGAACAGAATCACAACTCTAACAACAAAAATAACAGGAAGCAACAATTACTTTTCCTTAATATCTTTTAATATCAAAGGACTTAATTCCCCAATAAAACTACATATACTAACAGACTGGCTACATAAACAGGACCCAACATTTTGCTGTATACAGGAAACCCACCTCAGGGAAAAAGACAGATACTACCTCAATGTAAAAGGATGGAAAACAATTGTCCAAGAAAATGGTCTCAAGAAAAAAAGATGGAGTAGCCATTTAATAATATAAATATTATTGAATAAAATATTGAATAAAATAATATTGAATATTGAGTAAAATTTAATGTAAACCCAAAGTTAACAAAAAAGACAAAGAGGTGCACTTCATACTCATCAAAGACAAAATCAACAAGATGGACTCTCAATTCTGAACACCTATACTCCAAATGCAAGGGCAACCAGATGTTTAAGAATGTTTAGTAAGCTCAAAGCACACATTGCGCCTCACACAATAATAGTGGGAGCCTTCAACACCCCATTCACATCAGTAGACTGATCCTGGAAACAGAAAATAATCAGAGACACATTGAAACTAACAGAAGTTATGAAAGAAATGGATTTAACTGATATCTATAGAACATTTTATCCTAAAACAAAAGGATATACCTTCTTCTCAGCACCTCATGGTACCTTCTCCAAAATTGACCATGTAATTGGTCACAAAACAGGCCTCAACAGATATAAAANTATTGAAATAATACCATGTATCCTATCATATTACCACAGACTAAGACTGATCTTCAATAACAACATAAATAATAGAAAGTAAACATAAAACTGGAAGCTGAACAACACTCTATTCAATGATAACTTAGTCAAGGAAGAAATAAAGAAAAAAATTAAAGACTTTTTAGAGTTTATTGAAAATGAAGCTACAACATACCCAAACCTATGGGATACAATGAAAGCAGTAATAAGAGGAAAACTCATAGCTCTGAGTGCCTCCAAAAAGAAACTGTAGAGAGCACACACTAGCAGCTTGACAACACACCTAAAAGCTCTAGAATAAAAGGAAGCAAATTCACCCAAGAGGAGTAGACATCAGGAAATAATCAAACTCAGGGCTGAAATCAACCAAGTGGAAACAAAAAGAACTACACAAAGAATCAACCAAACCAGGAGCTGGTTCTTTGAGAAAATCAATAACATAAAGGCTTAGCCAAACTAATTAGAGGGCAAAGGGATAGTATTCAAGTTAGCAAAATCAGAAATGAAAAGGGAGACATAACAACAAAACCTGAGGAAATCCAAAATATCATCAGATCCTACTACAAAAGGCTATACTCAACAAAACTGGAAACCCTGGATGAAATGGACTATTTTCTAGAAAGATACAAGGTAACAAAGCTAAATCAGGATCAGATTAATGACCAAAACAGTCCCATATCCCCTAAAGAAATAGAAGTAGTCATTAATAGTCTCCCAACCAAAAAAAGCACAGGACCAGATGGGATTAGTGCAGAGATCTATCAGACCTTCAAAGAATACCCAATTCCAATTCTCCTCAAAATATTCCCCAAAATAAAAACAGAAGGTACTCGACCCAATTCATTCTATGAAACCATAATTACTCTGATACCTAAACCACATAAAGACCCACAATGAAAGAGAACTTCAAACCAATTTTCCTTATGAACATTGGTGCAAAAATACTCAATAAAATCCTTGCTAATTGAATCCAAGAATACCTCAAAATATTCATCCATCATGATCATGTAGGCTTCATCCTAGGGATGCAGTGATGATTGAATATACAGAAATCCATCAATGTAATCCACTATATAAACAAACTCAAAGACAAAAACCACATGATCATTTCATTGGATGCTGAGAAAGCATTTGACAAAATCCAACACCCATTCATGATAAAAGTCTTAGAAAAATTAGGAATTCAGGGCCCATATAGAAACATAATAAAAGCAATATACAGCAAACCAGTAGCCAACATCAAACTAAATGGAGAGAAACTGGAAGCAATCCCACTAAGATCAGGGACTAGACAAGGCTACTCATTTTATCCCTACCTGTTCAATATAGTACTTGAAGTCCTAGCCAGAACAATTCGACAACAAAAGGAGATCAAGTGGATACAAATTGGAAAGGAAGAAGTCAAAATCACTATTTGCAGATGATATGATACTATATATAAATGACCCTAAAAATTCCACCTGAGAACTCCTAATCGTGAAAAACAGCTTCAGTGCAGTAGCTGGATATAAAATTGACTCAAACAAATCAGTGGTCTTTCCCTACACAAAGGATAAAAAGGCTGAGAAAGACATTAGGGAAATAACACTCTTCAGTAATAGTCACTAATGATATAAAATAACTTGGTGTGACTCTAACTAAGGAAGTGAAAGATCTGAATGATAAGAATGTCAAGACTCTGAAGAAAGAAATCAAAGAAGATCTCAGAAGATGGAAAGAGCTCCCATGCTCATGCATTGGATATTTAGCCCTTGTTCTCATTTCAATCTGTATTTTTATTCACTATCTTTTAAATTGTACATGAATTTATTCCATAAAAGACCTTGGCCTATAACTGAAACTCATTAATGCTATTCCTCAACGGACTTAATGTGGGTCATCAAATAGTTAGGAAACAATGTTTTAGGGCTCTAAGAAAATTTTCATGTTTAGTGTTGAAATTATGTTTTGTAAATTAGCATCATGTTCATATTGGGTCACTGATAGGGAATACAGAACTGGGATCCACCCAACCTTATAAAATCAGAATTTCCATTTTAATGATTCTCAAGTAACCCTATGCACATTAACATTTGAAAAGCATTTGTTAGCTTGTATCACTAACTTTTTTATTTTTCCAAAAGAATTTATTTTCAGAAAAATAAAAATTGGGTTTTAAGACAGATTTAAACCTCACACTTCTTTAACCAAGGGCTTTTTTAAATTAATTTTCTTATTTCCTTTTTTGCTTTCTTTAACTCTGAAGCCTTAGTGAAACTATTTTAAAGTATTTTCTTTTTCAGAGAACAATAAATATTCCACATCACTGATAATCAGAAAATGCACAGAATCCATGACTTTAGTCAAGTCAAGAAAGACAGTGTCATTATTTCAGTAATCTTTTTTTTTTTTTTTTCTGCAGGTGGTGTTAATGGTGGATCACTTTCCCTCACTCTAGATTATTTCTGATCCCAAGAGGGGCCTGCAATGTGGTTGACAGATTCAAAATCAGGGACAATGTTTTCTCAAGCCATTTTTCTGAGGTAGTCATTTTAGATTCATATTCTAAGGTTATTGCACCCGAGTCTGGATATATTACACACTCAGCTTCCCCAGGTTCTAACCACCTCAGCTGAGTCCCTTTTAGGCAGGAAAAGCTAGGCATTGGGCTTAGGGTGGGAGGTAATATGATTCCTCCTTTGGTTTGTTAAAAATCAAGAGGGAAGACTACCCCCTCCCACCCCCCCCAGCTGCTTCCCTCTCCCCATCCTGGGCTGAAACCCTTTGCACAGAGGGCCAGGTGGAAGCTGATGTCTTTCCTCATCTGGCTCTTTTGAAAGCACCATTATGAGGTCGGGATGTACAGTAGTTAACACACACACACACACACACACACACAATCATATCTATTATCTATCATATATACATAAACTGTAAACAAGAGGTAGCAGAGGTAACAGCAGCTTCTAGAAACTGGTGTTTTCCAAGGTTTCCTGTGCGGTAGGCACCTGATATACTGTGGAAAAGTGTCTGGTGTGGGGTTCTCTCAGTGCCCTGCTGCTAGTTGGGTTCTGGTTTGCATGACCAGGAATGGTGCTATTTAGAAGGGAGAGGAGACTGCCTTCCAGGGTCTCTATTTTCTTCCTGTTTGTGCTCCTAACGGATCAGGCTAAAGACAACCAAAGAGATATATAGAAAAGCAGGAAACAAAACAAAACACAAAGGAAAGTAAAAAGCCCTAATGTTTGAAGATTTTATAGAATTTTCCCTCTCTCGCTTTCCTCTCCAAGGCATTACTTGGAGAGTACTTTTTGTTGTTACTGATTTTGCTGCAATAACTCTCTTGGTTCACTCACAGCAAGAAACAAAAACCCAAACAGAAAACCCCTCTGATAAAGAGGAAAAAACAAAAAGTCTGCCTCCTAGGACCAGAGGGGAAGGCCAAGCCCTCCCTCATTTCCTCCTCTGTGGTTTGCATTAAATTCCTTTTTCTCTTCTGGGTGCTGAATGAGAGGTGCTTTTCTTGGTGTTTTATTGTATTTTGTTTTTTGTTTGTTCGTTTGTTTAAGTTTGTTTTCATTACTACTTCAGTTTGTTCCATGTCCCTAACACACAAGCAAAATATTCCTGACGTGGTGGTAATGGTCCTAGCTTTGCTGAACTTGGCTATTCTGCCTTGCTCTAGACACTCCTGCAGCTCCAGCTTATCAACTTCACAGTGGATGTCAATGGTCTGTTCATGCCAGGAAGGTTACCCAAGAAGTAGCGGACCCTGTGTGCAGCAGAAGCTTCCTTTCCATCAATCATCACGGGGTTGGACTCAAGAAATCACGAGATGTCCCTCTTGTGACCATGGCCACCACATTCTCAAAGAGCCGGAAGAATGGGGGATCATCTCTCTCCCTGGGCTGCTCATCACATCATGCAGGAGGCAGTAGAACTCAAGAAAGAGGTGGTCTGTACCCTCTTAAAGTTCCTTGCAGGCAAGGGCTGCCTCCAAATACCAGATTGAATGCGCCCCTTTCCTAGATATGCTTCTGTGTGACGCTGCAGACGTCTCCGATGTACATATTTCCCTGGTGCTACACTATGCCCACGGTGATGGAGTCCTCACAAACCTCGGTGGCAATGTAGTGATCCACTTGGATGCCCAGGTCCTTCAGCACCAGGAGCCTTGTAGCAATTCCATCAAAGAGAGGCAGCACGCGTATGGGCTTCCTCTTCTCAGCTGACATAGGTGGGTAAACCTTCGGGGGGGGGGGATCAAATTCCTGATCATGGTTATCGCCAAAGAACATGTGGAGTCGAGAAGGCTAGTCTTCCCATCTCCACAACAGCCTATAGGTGCCCTTGTGCACACACATGTAGCAGTTCCAGGGGTCTGTCTTAATGGTTGCCTGGGCAGTTTCTGGCCTCACCAATAGATCTACATACTCCGCACAAAAGCAACCGCAGCAGTTGTTGTTCCTACACATGAGCACTTCATGCCCAGCACAGCAGATAGTGCAATAGGCTGGTACGCATCGTCATCATACTGATAAGCACACTCCAAGAAGCAGTTCTTACAGTTCTATAACATTCCACCAATGAAGAGTGGGTGCTCCAGGGTGATGTTGAGATTTCCAGATGAGATTCAAATGTCCTCCATGTCTGCACTTCTGGTGCACCTCCTACACAAGCCACTCTCTTGTGCATTCATCAATTATCTTGACCTTAGGCTTCTCTGTTGAGCTCTTTCTGGGTTTTTTTGGCTGGTGTGGGTGGGGCATAAGCAGCTGCCTCAGGCTCCACCAACACGTCTTAGTGTAAATTTCCTTGTAAGGATTCTTCTCCTCTTCTGGTTGTTCTAGGCCCTTAGGACCCTAGGTCTGGAAGCCGCTGAGGATCCATTCAATCATCTTCTTGTTCTGCAACTTCACAGCCTTGCCACTGTCACTTTTATCATTGTCATGGCAAGCTGGAAACAGCTTCCCTGCACAGCTGCTGGCCACCTGGAGGACTTCATAGTTGGCTTTGCGGTACATGGGCTGCTTGTTGTAGGTGGTCTGGTGGAACGCACTGCAGGAGGGGCTAAGTGGCATGAGCTTCTTGACACTACTACTACTGAGAACTTGCCATCTCCAAACCACATGACCCAGCGAGTGCCTCCGGCCTGTCATCCACCAAGACACAATTCTTCGGCCTGGCCACCAGGAGAAGCCCCGAAGTTTCCCCCACACCAGCTCTAAATGCCAAAGCCCCAGCCATCCTCACACTGGGGCTCATCATCAGCTGCTTTGGTAGCATTCTTGTCCCCAGCATCGGGCCCCTACTGGCTCAGGGGTGGTGGCTACAGTAGGAGATGCAGGGTCTGGGGACTGCTGCACAGCAGGAGAACTGACCTCCTCCACCATCTGGGACTCTTCCAGAATCACCTTGGCTTTCTTCTCAGCCCATGTACATGGTGCAGCCCCTCTGTAGGACAGCTCAGGTGTCTATACCAGTAATAATCCTTAGATTTAAAACATCAACTCATCATTCAATGGAATGCTTTACCTTTAATTGTGGATACTACATAGAGCCTGAGGGCAGAGTAGAATTAATGTTGTTCTGTGACAACATGTCTCATGCCCTCTTTTTAGTAGAAAATAGTTTGCCTTAGAAGTATTTTATTTGGTTTACTTGGTCTTGGTGTGATTGTCCATAAAGTATTTATTGACTTTATATCAACTGGTTGAAAAATATGTGATAGGTAAAAAAAAAATTAGAGTGTCCCCAGTGTTAGAGAAGTCACAAATATCCACATGGATGATATCAGCAAAGTTAGCTATTTTTTATTAATCGTTTTATTCATTTATATTTCAAATGATATCTCCCTCCCAGTTACCCCTCCACAAATTGCCCATCTCATGCCCCTTCACTTTGCCTTGATGAGGGGGCTCCTCCACCCACTCACCCACTCCTGCCTCAGTGTTCTAGCATCCCCCTGCAATGGGGCATCACGCCTCTTTCCCCTCCTATTGATGTCAGATCCTCTGCTACATATGTATCTGGAGTCCTGGCTCCCTCTATGTATACTCTTTGGTTGATGGTTTAGTCTCTGGGAGCTCTGGTCCAGTTAGTTGATATTGTTCTTCCTATGGGGTTGCAATCCCCTTAATCTCTTTCCATCTTTCCCCTAGCTCTTCCATTGGATCCGTGGGCTCAGGCTGATGGTTAGCTATGAGTATCTGCATCTATATTGGTCACATGTTTGGAGATCCTTCCAGGGAACAGTTATCCCAAGCTCCTGTCAGTAAGCACTTAGCATCAACAATAGTGTCAGATTTGGTGTCTGCAGATGGGATGGGTCTGAGGTTGCAACAGTCTCTGGATGGCCTTTCCTTCAGGTTATGTTCCATTTTTTGTCCCTGTCTTTCCTTTGGACAGGGTTAGCAATTCAGAGAAGAGTGTATGGGCCCATCCCTCAACTGGGGGCTGTGCCTGTTTACTGGAGAGGGTCTCTACAAGTTCTATATCCCCTTCGTTGAGTATTTTGGCTAAAGTAATCTCAGTTGGGGCCTGGGAGCCTCACGCTTTCCTGTCATCTGGGGAGTAGCCAAAGTTAACTCTTGTTGAAAAAAAACAAAAAACATAATGGGTAAAGATAGATGTTGACTATATTGGATTATTGCAAAATAACTTGTATCTTCCAAAGAACTAGGGCAACATTTTATAAAAACTATGTTATAGAAAACTGATAAAATTGTTCTGCCATATATTAATTAAAATTCCAGATATATATCTTACTTTCATTTTTGCAAATAAAATAAAAATGAAGCAACTCAAGAGTCTTCAAATATAGCTTCTTTCTCTTCAGGGAAAATACCACATAGAGTTGTGTTAGAACAAAATATAATCAGAACAAAAACAAGCAGAATAAAACAGCTTAATAAGAGAGAATGGAGGTACACACATATGGGAGGCTGTGCCTAAAGAACATTATATGCTATATGAAAAAATTCTCATAAAACATGCATGTAAATGAATGAATGACACTAGAAAAATATTGACTGAAAATGTAATGTTCTTATAATCATGTTCTTTATGCCATTTCATATATTGAACAACTGATTGTTAAATGACTCTTTCAGAGAGATTGCTGATGATGATTAGAAAACTCTAATATTTATATCATGGATCATAACAGTAGTATGATATCAGTATAACTATAATTATGATGTAGTAAGGAAATTTTATGGTTGAGTGTCAATACAACATATATAACTGTATAAAAGGGTCTCAGAATTAGGGTTAAGAACCACTACCCTATAGCATAAATTCACTCATATATTTATTTCTTATATATAATGTTATATATAAAATATTATGTATGTATGATTGTTTTAGGAAACCTAAAACAATTGTTTTAAAAAATTATAAAATACACTAATATTGAAGGCCAACATATCTCAATAAATGTGTGCATGCTTAGAATAGTCATTCTGAAGCTGTGGAACATCACATTATCTTTCCTTTTAAATTGAAAATAGTTTTTCTTTCACAGAATATAATTTAATTATTGTTTCCTCTCATCCAACTTCCCCAGATCCAATTGGCTTCCAAACTTACCCAGATCCATGCCATTCCTTTTGCTCTCTCATAGAAAAACAAACAGATAGCCAGTGATGGTGGCACAAGCCTTTTATTTTAGTGCTTGCCAAACAGAGGCAGATAGGTCTCAGAGTTCTAGGCTACCCTGGTCTACAGAGTGAGTTCTAGGACAGCCTGGGGTACACAGAGATTCCCTGTTTTGAAAACAAAAACAAAAACAAACAAATTAACAAGCAAACAAACAAAAACAAAAAATAACAGGCATTTAATAATACTACTAATAAAAATAATAAATAAAAGCAAAAGAGAATTTGGGAAAACAAACAAACATAAAAAAGTTATTAAAAAACACTGATATACACATATAATGCATAAAAACAATATAACAAAACATATAAGCAAGTGATCTGCAACAGAAAAAAAGGGGGTGTACTGGGTTTGGGGGAGAGTAACAACAACAATATAACATCACAATATTGATCTCTATCATCTATAAGCATTAATATGGGATTGTGTGCATACATGTTCATGAGTATGCACACACAGAAACACATACATACATGCACATGTGCACACACACCCATGCACACTTGCACACACATATTCACACAATAGTTTATGTGTTTAAAGTTTGAAGTTTAGGAACAGTGTGAAGTTATCAGCAGAGAAGTAAAACAAGCCTTCAATCCTTTGTTGACTAGCTGAGAGTTTCCTAAAGTCTCTATTTTCTTTCTTGTTTAAAGGATAATTGATTTTTATTTTTTTTTCTGGTTCTGTGAAGGTTTATGTTTCTTGCTTTGTTTGATTTTATTTCTTGGCCTTGAGTGTATGCCAAAATCTCACATGTGGAAACGTGTAACTTTTATCTAACTGATATTTTTTACAGCATAAAATAAAGGTGCTGACTGTAATGTCTTCTCATCCAGCTTTTGCTGCAGTACCAGAACCAGTCTCCATTATGAATATTGCAAATGTCTTCTTGCAACATTACACACTTCAGCGCCTCAAGAGTAGTTCACTCAAAAGATTAATGTAAGAAATTCACCCTATGAGTTAACATCAAAGCATAGCCAGTGCTAAAAGAGGAAGAGACTCCACATTATTAAAATAAAAACAGAAAGAGTAGGATTCTAAAAACATATTTATCTTTATTTTATGTGTATGAGAACTTTCTCTACATGTATGTGTGTATGCCATGTCTGAATCTGGTGTCCATGGAAGTAAGAAGACTGTGTCAAATACCCTGAAAATGGAGTGACATATTTTTTTGTCACCCTGTGGGTGCTGGAACTCATCACAGTTCATCAGTTACAGCTGTAAACATTCTTAACTACAGAGACATCTCTCCAACTAAGAGGATTTCTGAATATAAAAATTAAGTAAGATATGCTTTAGAAATTCTTATAATATATGCACCCTTTGTAACACTTGCTTCTAAAACATTATTCTATGATCCAACTATATCTTAAAAATCGATTATCAAAGCAGACAAAACACAACGAGCTTAATATCTTTCCCCCCCTTTATTGGATCTTTTCTTTATTTAAATTTCAAATGTTATACAATTTAAAGACTTTCCCTCTGGAAACCCCCTATCCCATTCCCCCTCCCCCTGCTTCTATGGTGGTGCTCTTCCACTCATCTACTCCCACCTTCCCACACTGGCATTCCCCTACACTGGGGCATCGAACCTCCCATCGAACATCAGGCCCAAGGGACTCTCCTCCCACTGATGTCCAACAAGGCCATCCTCTGCCACATATGCTTCCTTAACCATGGGTCCCTCCATGTGTATTCTTTAGTTGATGGAGCAGTTTCTGGAGCTCTATGGGGTCTGGCCAGTTGACATTGTTGCTACCCCCAATGAGGCTGCAAACCCCCTCAGCTCCTTCAGTCCCTTCTCCAACTCTTCCACTTCGGACCCCACACTCAGTCCAATGGTTGACTGTGAGCATCTGCCCCTGTATTTGTCAGGTTCTGGCAGAGCCTCTCCGAAGAGAGCCAAAAGAGGCTTCTGTCAGCAAGCACTTCTTGACACCCAAGATAGTGTATGCATTTGGCAATTGTGTATGGAATGGATCCCCAGGTGGGGCAGTCTCTGAAGGTCCTTTCCTTCAGTCTCTGCTCCATACTTTGTCTCCATATTTCCTCTTGCAAATATTTTGTTCCCTCTTCTATGAAGCACTGAAGCATCCACACTTTGGTCTTCCTTCTTCTTGAACTTCATATAGTCTGTGAATTGGATCTTGGGTATTGCAAACTTTTGGGCTAATATCTACTTATCAGTGAGTGCATACCATGTGTGTTCTTTTATGATTGGCCTACCACACTATGGATGATATTTTCAAGTTCCATCCATTTCTCTGCAAATTTCATGACTTAATTGTTTTTATTAGCTGAGTAGTATTCCATTGTGTAAATGTACCACATTTTTCTATATTCATCCCTCTGTTGAGGGTCATCTGGGTTGTTTCCAGCTTCTGGCTATTATAATTAAGGCTGCTATGAACATAGTGGAGCATGTGTCCTTATTACATATTGGTGCATCTTCTGGTTATGCTCAGGAGTGGTAAAGCTGGATAGTAACTATGTCCATAACTTCTGTTTAACTGTGTCTCTGTTTAGTTAATGATGAATTAATTGTTCTAAGCAAAGTTTTCTTTATTGTCAAATTTTGGTTTAAGCTCAAATGTCCTCATAAATAAAAACAATACTAGATTAGTGGGTACCAAATACATAGTAGGCTTCTACAACTGATTTAAGTAAAAATATATTACAAAAGTACACTGTTGGTTAATATACCTTTTAAATGAAGTTATTATATGTTCTTACAAAATGAGACTGTATATTGTGTTATATAATGACTGTTTTGATCTATATTAACATATATCTACATTTCATATGTATATATGATACCAAGAGAAAGACTATGTGATAGGAATAGGACAGTAACTCAGCAAAATTTCTCTTAAAACAATGAGTTAGAAAAATGGAATAATGCATAAAAATACATTCAGTTCTCCTCCAGAGAGAAATGCAAATAGAATGCAATCATTTTCTAATCCTAGATACAAGCTATCTGACCAAAACGAAAAATATCCACATGTGTTGGCCATTGCAAACTCCCCTTATTTCTCCCAGAAGAAAGTTAGTGGTCTGAAATTTCTTCCCACAGTCCATGTCATGAATTATACTATTATTATAGTAAGAAATAAATAACATATATTGGAGTTTTTAAAAGTCAAAATGTCTAGACATGATTAGCAAAGAAGAAGATGATAGAATTATACTTTGTTTTCATTTAAATCATTTATATTCTAAGAATCTAAGAAATTCTAAAAATCTAAGAACAACAATGACATCTCCAAAATAAAAAAAAAAATTCTGCTGGTTAGCACTTTCATGAGCTTACAACTACCTATATGTAACTCCAACAGCTTTAGGGCATCTATCAACGTCTGACCTTAGTCAGTACCAGAAATGAATACACATGTATGCAGGTACAGAAAACTGAAATCAAATGATTTTAATTATATTTGTGATGTACTGAAACACATTAAATAACATGGCTTCATAAGATCTTGGAAGACTCTCCCACTTTTGTAACAGTGTAGAAAGATACCTGAGGGCATCCCACCCTCTCAGAGGAGAAGGGGAAGGGGGATAGAAGGGGATAGGAGGAGGTATCCAGCAAGGGAGGCACTGTAAGGAGGAGTAACATTTGAAAGGTAATAAATAAATAAATAAATAAATAAATAAATAAATAGATAAATAGATAGAGAAATAAATAAATAAATAAATAAATAAATAAATAAATAAATAAATAAATAGATTTAAAAGAATAATTATACTGATAAAACTAGGCAGACTAAGCAGAATTTTAAAACATTTTCTTTCTTTAGGACATACTCTTTCAAATAATATCTTTTCTAGTCTTTGCTAACACAAAGACTTTTAAACAAAATCATTTTTTCAAGAAATGAGTAGCCATACAAAAACAGATAGAAACTTAGGGAGAGATTGGTCAATCCCATGGAAGAGGGGGGAAAAGGATTGTAGCATCCAGAGAGGTTAAAGACACCACAATAGAAGCTATAGAACCAACTAGCCTAGGTCCATAAGGGCTCAGAGAGAGTGAACTGCCAACCAAAGAGGATAAATGGGACATACCTAGGTCTTCACTTACATAAAAGTTGTGCAGCTGGGTCTTCATTTGTGACTCCTAACGCAATAGCAGAGGCTGTCTCTGATTTCATTGCCTGCCTTTACATTTCCTAAATGAGATACTTTGTCTAGCCTCAACAGATGAAGATGTGCCTAATCTTACTACAACTTGATTTCCATTGTCTCGTTGTTATTCACTGACCCTGGCTTTTTTCTGAAAGGGAAAAGAAATAGAGTGTAGGGTGGGAGTAGAGGAGGGAGTGGAAACTGCGGTTAGGATGTAAAACACATTAACAAAAATGAAAAATATGAGTAGCAGACAAATTATTGTACAGATATTGTACAGATCATTTTAGATCTAATTTAACATATACACAAACATGTTAAATTAGGAATTAAAAGGACTATAATTTTAGCATTCAATACTTTGAAAATGTAAAGGGAAGTAGCCACAGATTTTGTAACTTGGGTATCTTAAGGGGTGGGGACAAAATGATTTGTCCTACATTAAAACAAAACAAACAGCAATCAAAAATAGTTATGTGGAATCAATTACTATGAACTTTTATAAGAGAATATAGTTGTCAGTGATACTAATGTGAAGTATTCACATCTCTTTACCATTGAAACAGGAGGATGGTGTAGTGAGTGAGAGGAACAGAGCAGATGTGAGTTACACTGTTTCCTTTGTGACTGGCACAGAAAATCACCTATTTCAATGGGACTTTTTAGTAGATTATCTGTTTCTTTTCTATCTGGGCTCTATCTTTTAAAAGACTATTGTATCTTTTCCTTTGATTATTACTAGTTAGAGAAGGAAGCAGCAAGGTCAGAGAAGAGAAAATAAAGGATGGAGGTTTGAGAAAAGTTAGTATTTTTTTCTGACTTGTTTCATCTTTTCTTTTTTTTTAACTCTTCCATAAAAATTCCTATTAATATCTTACTTATTTCCAGAATTTCCTTTAAACTCGCATCTATTATCTAAATTAGCTTTTACTGATAAATTAATTTTATTACCTAAAATTAGCTTTTACTAGTTTCATAAATTATCAATTTTTTTACTTCTTTAGTTTTTCTTCTTCTTTTTTTGTAATTCCAATTAAAGAAAGTTTTCCATTCATGAAATTTAATTTATTTTCTGGACTTTTGCTTTAGCATGTGGAAGCAGTATCAATTTATGATCAAATGTTTCTCTTGAAGGAAAGCAAAATGCTGTTTTCTGCAGTTATATTTCCCCATTTTTTTACCTACTTAAAAGTTGATTTAAAGTATGCAATGAATCAAGTGAGAACCAGGGCGATAGCAAGGCCTGCGGTTACCTTTCCTACATATAACATTCTGTTCTTAAAAACAATTTAGAGGAAAGTCTGTTTGGAACCACTTGAATGCTATGTCAAGAGATACATATAAGACACTGATTATCACAGTAAAATGGATGTGACTATGACCGAAGTGATAAACAGAGGCAAACTGAGGCACTTTGTGAGGAAAATGAGCTTGAAATGATCTATATAATGCTAGGCAAGAGGTTTAACTTTGATATAGCTGATTTGAATTAAACGGTATCATTAATTTCAGTGAACCAGGGAGTTGGCTTGCCTTGACAGGAATATGTCATAGGTTTTTCAGGTTAGAGTCCATGGCTCCTGGAGTACAATGTGTCTCAGTTCCTGAGAGACACACGTGTTCCCCCAGGCAGTGAAGCATTTTGGCCTCTTTGTGTTTCTCTGTATGTTCCTTTACTAGTTGAGGAAGCATGAATGCTTGAAAGGACAATTGGTCTTAGACATCAATCTTGTGTACCCTGTATAACTTGCAAACATCATTGTATCCTGGCAATACAAATGTATTGATCCTGGCAATTGCCACTGTATTCTGTTTCTGAAAAAGATATAAAAAGTCTGCCTGCCCCTTAATAGAATTGTGACAGCCTCACTTGTGCTGTGACCACTTCAACCTGGCCTGATTTAATTCCTTGTAGCCATATTAGGTGACCTTTGCCCATTAAGCAAGCACAGGAACTTATAATTAATATTGATCATATTAATAGTTTTAATAGTCTACTATAAGAAATATATTTCCTATCATACAGTTCCATTCATTACAATCTATGTGTGGCTTTATGAACCTTGTTATACAACACTTGATCTGTTATTTAAAATGTAACTTAATTTACATTGTTGTGTCTTAAAAATTTGGATTGAAAAATACAAATACTAGTGTTATTATTTAAAAGTCTAATTTTCATTTTTTAGTTCAAACAAAATAACCCAGAAGTGAGCAAACTATTCAGTGTACCAAGCTTTAAACCTTGGGGAGCAGAGCTGGAGGAGAGGATAGGGGGCTTTGGGGATAGCATTGGAAATGTAAATGAACAAAATATCTAATAAAAAATGCCTTAAAAAATCTGTTAGATATTTACTGACTTTTAATCACAAACATAGTATGATTAATTACAAGGTAAAAGTAACAATATTGAAAACTCACATGTATGAATAACTACACTGTCAAAACTTCTTGGAAAATTGAGTTGTTATTATATTATTATATTATTATCATAATTTGGTCATCAGCTATTTGGTTTTAGAGATTTGGGTATGTAGTTCCAAATCTGAAATCTGTTAGATAATAATGAAATGTTTGTTGTTGATGTTTAATTAAATATGGTTAATTCCATTAGGCTCATATCTTCTTTTGTTCCCCATTGTAAACTTTAAACTGGTTAACTAATAAGTTGGTTATTTCACTGTCATGTTCAAAGAAAGGAGATAAGGGAAAGAAGCAGTAAATGAATTTTAGAAATTCATAGTGGTCTATTAGTCAAGAGGAAGGTGTGTAGGCAGAAACCCTCTTTGCTTCCAATATGTGGACCATCCATGGTCTTTTATGTTTAATTGAAGAAGCATTTTCTGATCAGGGAAACTTTTTGGTGAGATAATTCTCATTCAAAGAATAAGTCCCTTAATGTCTCAAACAGGTTTGCTGGCATTTAGCAATCTATTCACAATTTATCTTCACAACCCATTTTCTTGTTTGTTATGTTATATATGGGGAGCTTGCATTATTTAATCTTATAAATCACATTAAGGTAAATAACACAAACTTCTAGAATTTATCATTATGTCTTCTATACGAATATTTTATTTTTTAGATCATAATAAAAACATTTCTCCTTTCCCTTTCCTCCATCTTACTCCTTCCCATATTCTCCTCATTGTTCTCTTTCAAATTTATGGTGATTTTTTTCCCATCAACTGTTATTACATGCTTTCCTGTATGTGTATTTACACATATATTCATATATGTGTAATCAGTGTTACTTTCATGCATGTTTTCAGGGCTGACCACCTGGTATTGCATAACCACCTGGCATTCTCTCCCCTGGAGAAGATGATTTCTCTTGCCCTCTGTACTAGTTCATTGTGTAAGGTTGAGAGACCTGTGGACTTTCCTACTTTCACTTTGATATATTTGTTGGTGTGTACCTTGTCCAGCTCATTTTGGGGAAGTCAAAGATGTAGTTTCTAACATCCCTAGGAAGAGGAATCTTGCAATAAATTCCCTGATCTTCTAGCTCTTACAATCTTTCCGTGCCATCTTCACTGAGCCTTAGGTATGGGAGGGTTTTCTATATCTAATACATTGACCGAATACATTCTTCTACCACTATACTTGTACTAGATAGCTTTGTGTCAACTTGACACAGCTGGAGTTATCACAGAGAAAGGAGCTTCAGTTGGGGAAATGCCTCCATGAGATCCAGCTGTAAGGCATTTTCTCAATTAGTGATCAAGGGGGGAGGGCCCCTTGTGGGTGGTGCCATCTCTGGGCTGGTAGTCTTGGGTTCTATAAGAGAGTGGACTGAGCAAGCCAGTAAAGAACATCCCTCCATGGCTTCTGCATCAGCTCCTGCTTTCTGACCTGCTTGAGTTCCAGTCCTGCATCCTTTGGTGATCAATAGCAGTATGGAAATGTAAGGTGAATAAACCCTTTCCTCCCCAACTTGCTTCTTGGTCATGATGTTTGTGCAGGAATAGAAACCCTGACTAAGACAATACTATACTCATAAAGGGCCTAACATGCGATGACGGTTTTACATTCTTTAGTGGTACTTACAGCTCTTAAAGAGGTTGATAGCTTGCTCAAGATGGCTCATAACCAACTATAGTCCCAGTTCCAGTGGATCCACTGTCCTATTCTAACCACCACAGACACCAGATACTCATGTATAGGTAAAGCACTAATGTATACACACATATATACATACAATCAAAAAGCAAATATGAAAAAATAAAAGAACCCATGAACAACTAAATAAAAAATTTCATATTAAAGTAACAGACTAGTCTTGCATTAAAATTTCTTATAGCATAATAATGGAAATAAAATCTACCAATACAAAACAAGATTTTAAACAAATTATATATAATAATATATAATATATAAATAATATAAATATATAAATAATATAAATATATAAATGTATAATATAAATAAAACCTCAAAAATTTAGATTATAGAACATGGAATGTGGCTTGGTTTTCAGAGTGCTTACCTATCACACACATATCCTGGGTTGAAAGAAAGCATAGCCTGAATCCAGGCCTGGTGGTACCTTCCCAGGATGTCAACACTTGGGAGATACAAACAGGAGGATCAAATGGCCAATGGCACCCTATGTTACATAGAGAACTTGTGGTCAGCCTAAAATATACGACTCTCTCTCTCTCTCTCTCTCTCTCTCTCTCTCTCTCTCTCTCTTTCTCTCTCTCTTTCTCTTTCTCTCTTTATACACATATACACATACACACATACTTATACACATGCATGCATACTACATGGTAAAATTATGATAGAGAAATACGAAGAATGACTGTATTATAAAGATGATGATTTATGCATATTGCATATAACAGTCTAAAGATTCCAGGTATGCTTTTATATTTCATATTATGAAGCCAAGTTTTTTAACATCACACTCTTAAGAATAAATATCAAATAAAATTGATTCGTTTCACAAATTTTAGTCTCCACTGAGCTCAGTTCCAAGTGGGTTGGTCTTTCAACACCTGAGTGGTTCCACTCTCACTCCAGCTAATTTCACACACAGTATTTCTCTCCTATAAAAACCCCAAGGAAGATGCATACTCTTATCATAAAAAAACTGCTACAGGCTGTGGAGATGGTGATGCCTCAGCCTGGAAGGCATTTGCCCACAAGCCTGGCAAACTTAAGTTCTAAGTGTCAGAATCCAGTAAGGGAGCAATGGAGACCATTCTGCCACCAGTGGAGTTCCTGTTGTGCCATTCGTACGAGTGAGGCAATCAGCAACATCTCATTAAATTAAATAATAACCTCAACTAGGGAAAATTGGGTCCTCAGAATGTGACAAATCAGATCCCTCCAGCTTCCAGCTACTGCGGTAATGGGGGAAAATGTACTTACCTGTCAGTATCTAATGGCTGTAAAGGCATTCTGAGTACCCCTGTATCAGTAGCTATTCATCCTGAGGTTTCTGCCAGGAGCCTTTCAATGGATGTTGTCACAGCAATCTTATCACTAGGGCAACAGTCAGCTCCTGAGGGCTGTAGCCTGTTTCCTTGACTGATCCAATCATGTTCAGGGGTTCTTCTGTCAGTTTAAGTCAAGCAAGGCTTTTCTGCTGGTGTTTGCTGCTACTTCGCTGACAGCTTGTTTCAGAATGGTGTCTAATTGCCTTTGGGTCTTGTGTTTCTGGGAAAATGGTTTGGGAGGAGTGAGTTCCTGGCTGCCAAACAGCTCCAACGTAGCATCCTTCCTACCACAATCACCAGGGGAAAGGGGAAGGAGACAATTGTTTCAACATAGATTTCTTCTCACTTCCTCACACAAGCTTGACACTGTTCGCTCCACACAAACACAAATATAATAATTAATGATGGTGATAATGATGATGATAATAAAGTTTTTAAAATAAATAATATATAGACTTAACCATTCAAAGGGAAATCTGTATGGTCATAATTAATACATAATTTTAAAATGGATTTTATAAGATAAAAAATGGAAGATGAAAGGGTTTCTCCAATAATTCATCTTTTTTTACTTTACATTCTGATCACAGTCCCTCCCCCCTCTCTTCTCAGTTCCACCCTTACCAATCTATAACTTCCATTGCCTCCCCTCCCTTCTTCTTAGAGAAGGGAAGTCTTGTGGAGAATTTTTAAAATAAAATAGAAAATAAATTTATGTGAATAATTTAAATATGGAGTTATTCATTTTGTTATTATTAAATACTGGCATGCAACTAGCATTTTCTGAGTAAATGGAGCCCAGTTTAAGAAATATCAACAGCCTCTTTAGACATCATAGACAACTGCAGCATAAAAACTACCTTCAAAGTGACAGCCAATGACAGTGTAAATGGGAGGACAAAAGGAATATAAGTAGCAAGAGGAAAAAAAAGGCTACTGAGGCAAACAAACCATGAAATGATTGTAAAGGATTTTGTAAAGGCACTGGGGATACAATAGGATTGGATTTGAACCACCTAGAAAAAGATGCCATATGACTGACTCTAAGATAGGTTTGATTTTGCATTAAATATAAGCTATGAGGATATTCATTTCACATGCAAACACTTGAACTCCAAACATTACTGCTAAGTGTGGTAGAGCAGCCTCACCACCTGCCTCAGGTGCTCTAGATGCAGAGGGAGAGCTGCAGAGACTTTGATGGCAGCCCCGCAACCTTAGAAAGACTCTACGTCAAAACTGAACAAGATAAGACTGGGATTGTCTCTGGGGAAATACTTTTGCTGAACATCCTCCAAACCCTTGATTCATTTCCTAATAGGTCAAAATTAGGATATTCCAAACAATCAAATAATAAGTACACTCAAATTTGTCTCAGATTACGTGTTCAATTTAGAAAAGTTTCAGAATACTGAAAAGAAACTCTCAAATAGTACATATTTTATCAGAATTTTATTATCATTGTATTCTTTTAGGAATCAGGAGATTCTGCTCTGGACTTCTACAAGTCATAGCTAGCTGTATGATTTCGGAATGTACTAAAAAAGCCTAATTTCAGTTTTGCATTTTATGTTTTGATAATGTATTTCTAAAACTATGGGTGGTTTATGTGTTTTACTAAAGTTGTCATGTTCCCAAAAGCTTATTTGTTTTACATACATACATACATACACACACACACACAAACACTCACACACATGTTTGTGCACACACAATGAAAAAATATATATGTGTGTGTGTGTATACATTAAATTTAAGTTTAACTTATATTTTATGTTTTAAATATATGTCATTGCACTGTAAATATGAATAGTTTAAATGGGAATATTTATCATATATAAACATTTGGATTACTTGCATTTATTTGTATTTTGATTTATGAGTAGATATACAGATTACTTCTTAATAGTAGTGGAAATTGAAAATATGTTGAATTCAATATTGAAAGCAATGGGTAATGTTGAATAATATATTTTGTACAATATTAAATTCTGAATATATATTATATATATTATATACCAATCAAGTTTTTATTTCTAGTTTACCTTTACGACAAACATCAAATTCATGTGTTTTTTTCTGAATGGTTTCCCCATTTTCTTCACAGCTCTCTTTGGATATAGAAATAGTGGATAAGCACTTTACGGTTGAGTTACAACTTTAGGAGACAAGAAATATTGCTAACTTTGGTACACATCTATATCGTTTCAGCATTTAAAAGGTGAAAACAGGATGATAGTCACTCTGAGTCCACACTGGTCTATATAGCAACATCCTTGTCTCAAAAGAGTAAAATTAAAACAGACAAAAATAAAGTAGCCTCTCTAACACATATTCCAGCATATACTCAGTTCTTTAGATAGTTCTTAGAACTAGACAACCAAAAAGCTATCTGTAAAATAAATCATCAGTTGTCTATAGTCATATGGTTATTATTTTCCTAGAGTAAAATAACGGCATCTCACACTGTTTGAGAGGGTTTCATGTCTTCCTATCATATAATAGGACTTTTATTGAGTAGACAAAACACACAGGTCTACTCACCCCTGATAGGGAACTCAGAGCAGACCAAAGTATGGATACCAAAAAAGTCAAACTTTGTAAAGGAATGAATTTATTGAGGTTATCTGAAAGACTATAGGTAAGAGGACATTAACCAAAGCAGAAAGGACTCATAGATAGCTATGTCACCAAGGCCCATATGGCCATAACTGATATGTTAGAAAAACTGGGAAACATGAACCATAATGCACAGCCCCCAGGCAAGGAAGAAAGTCCTTTCTGAGAAACTCAGACAACCTCTCCCAGGCAACTTGGCTGTGTTACATCAATGATATGTCTAAAGAAGCCCATATCTCTTTAAATAGATCAAGCTGGACTTATGTAGAATTAGTTCTAGCGGTTATTTAGAAGTCACAAACCCTTAAAAAACTTGTGAAATGGATGTTATATGACCAAAAGTAATAATCTACCCCTCCCCCTCTTGCAGAAAGGACATATGATTACACTGAACTGTAACAACAACAACAACAACAACAACAAAATTGCATAACAAAATCCATGCTGGCCTCCAGGCTACTTCAGTTCCCTACTCCCATGTATTTGTTATGTTTTTCAAAACCTCCAGACTAGCATCCTGGCCCTTCTCACTTCCTCAGCTGTCCAATGCAAGACTTTCTCCTGCTCTTATTTCCTTGCTAATCTCTTTCTCCTGCTAGCTCTTTTGCTATCCCCACATTATCCTCTTGCACTCTCTTACTCTCTGACTGATATCTCTGGCTGTGTTCATTCTACTTCTCTATATCTGCTCTGGACACTTCCAGATGGCTCTGGATATTCTCTCTCTCCTATTTACAATAAAAACCGCCCTTTACTATCTTAACCACTGTTCTATTGTGGTGAAGATAGACCTTGACCAGGGAAAACTCTTATGAAAGAAAGAATTTAATTGGTGGCTTGCTTGCAGATCCAGAGGTTTGGTTCATTAGCGTCATGGTGAAGAACCTGGCAGTATGCAAGCAGGTGCTGTATAACCATAGCTGAGAACTACATCCTGATTCATTGGCAGAGAAAGAGAGATTTAGCCTGGCGTGAGCTTTTGAAATTGCCAAGCTCAGTCCTGATCGACATCTACCAATAAGGACACACCTAATCTTTCTAATCCTAGAAAAAACGTCTCACTTCTTGGTGTGTAAGCATTCAAATAATATTAGCCTAAGAGGGACATTTTGTGTTCTGTATGTCCTACTATCTGGTACCCAACACTTACAGCCATATCATAGTGCAAAAACATGTAAAGATATACTATGAGAGCCAAGTAAGCTTCATGAGTTTGCACTGTAGAATTAGGTGGGAGTTTGCTTAAATTAACAGAATAAGGATGACTCAGTTGTAGTTTATCACCCCTGTAAATCTGATCAGTCTACCCCCAAACATGCTGGAATGAAGAAAATCTCAGTTATAACACAGAGAATAAAGGTCCCGAGGACAACAGTGCAGGGTCAATTCTAGAATTACTGTCACTTCATCATGCTTCAGGGGACATAGAGTAAGTTTCCCTTTGTTTTCATTTTCATTTACTTTTTATGATAATATTTTTAAAATCACCTGAAATAACTCCACTCACTTAGTGGAGCCAATTCACTTCAAAACAAAAACTCATATACAGAATAATTATATCCCCAGTTAAAGCCTTCTACCCCTCAGTTACAGAAGCCTGAAGAGCCTGAACCTCCTGGTGAATTATTTTGATCAAAAATATGTATGCTTGTATCTGTTTGTTTGTTTGTTTATTTACAAGATTTCTCCTACTACAGTAGGACATTTTACGGTGAAGATAAAGGAATGTACTGAAAACATGGTCAGTGGATGCAGAGACCTGGGAGTACCTGCTAGGGCAACAAAAGAGCAGCCTCCTCAGCTTGGCACACTGGCTCTCCTGGATTCATCCAGAAACCTGTCCCTGCAGCTGACCTTATAAGCAAGCCTCATAGAGGTCAGGAAACACATGGTCTCCCCGTAGGGTGGGCTGAAGCTAAATAATGCCTGTAGGAAACCAGCAGTCACAAATTCAGACAACAACTTCACAATGGGAAAATGTCTAGAGATTTTTTTTTTTTTGATATCTTCAAGCATCTTTTTCATTCTTACTCCTTCCTTCATTTCATTTCTATACATTCAAGTTTCAGAGGCTCAAATCTGAATGCTAATAGGGTTTTTTCAGCTCCTCTTTACTAAAACACAGCAGCCAGTGCTGCCTAAGTGTATGGTGCTGTTTACTTCTGAGTTTAGAGGCTGTCTTTGAAAAATGCTATTTGGCCTTCCCATTTTACATTCATGCATGCTTTTTCTCTGTGTGTTCTTAACTCCCTCTGCTGGGTTTCTATCACAAAAAGGAAAATAAAAACACCTAAAACATGATATACATAAGATAAAAGTTAAAACTGAGCCAATACATTCCTTAGGAGGACTTGAGATGTTCACTACTCTCCTCTCTTTTAGTCTTCATCTCTAAAAATGCAGCCATCTCTATAACAACAGACTCAAGTTCCTGGAGATGAAACAATGTTTATTTTATACTGTTAATATATTTTTGTTGTAATTTTGGCACGGTTTTTAAATAACCTATACTACTAGCATACTAACCAAGAAAATACAAAATACCTTAGACATAGCTACCTTCTTATGACTGATAACCACAACCCAAGGAGAAGAGGTGGATCCACAAATGCCACATCCTTAATTCCTCTGCCATACTGGCCCTGATGTCAGAGTATCCATGCCACATCCATTTGTAGACAAGGAAACAGGACTTAAGAGCCCTTTATTCTTTTTCCAGGGCTTTTGAAAAAGTCTTGCTTTGGTCTTGCTAAAGGTAGGCAGCATTTCTCCAGCAGATGTTTGTGGGCTTCATGAAAATGCGGGATAAAAAAGAGCTAATAATCAACCTAGAGAGCAAACCAAAGAACAGCATTCCTCCATGGTCTTTGCTTTCATATGTCTGACTTGATTCTTTGTTAATACCTACCATGGTATTACTGTGACATGAATATGTAAGGCAAATAAATTCATCCTTCTCCCTATTTTCTTTTGGTTAGCATTAAAATATGTTATCCTAGTGACTTCTTTTGTGATTGGGTTACCTCTATTATCCCAGAAACTTAGAATACCCAAGATACAATTTGCAAAACACAAGAAAACCAAAAAGAAGGAAGACCAACGGATGGATACTTCATTCCTCCTTAGAATAGGGAACAAAATATCCATAAAAGGAGTTACAGAGACTAAGTTTGGAGCTAAGATGAAAGGATGGACTATCCAGAAACTACCCCACCAGGAATCCATCCCATCACCAGCCACCAAACCCAGACACTATTGCACATGCCAGAAAGATTCTGCTGAAGGGACCCTGATATAGCGGACTCTTGTGAGGCTATGCCAGTGCCTGACAAACACAGAGGTGAATGCACACAGTCAGCTATTGAATGGAACACAGGGCCCCCAATGGAGGAGCTAGAGAAAGTACCCAAGGGGCTGAAGGGGTCTGCAACCCTATAGGTGGAACAACAATATGAACTAACCAGTACTCTCAGAGCTCATGTCTCTAGCTGCATATGTAGCAGAATATGGCGCATTCAGGCATCATTGAGAAGAGAGGCCCCTTGGTCTGGCAAACTTTGTAAGTCCCAGTACAAGGAATGCCAGGGCCAAGAAGTGGGAGTGGGTGGGTAGGGGAGCAGGGTGGGGGGAGGGTATAGGGGACATTCAGGAAAGCATTTGAAATGTAAATGAAGAAAATATGTAATAAAATAATTAAAAATATGTTATCCTAGAAAAAAAGGAAAACTAAAATGTATTACTTAGAATTATTTAGAGAAACAGACCTAATAGAATGAGAATACATATACATTCATATATATATATATATACCATACACACACGAAGAGAGAGAGAGAGAGAGAGAGAGAGAGAGAGAGAGAGAGAGAGAGAGAGAGAGAGAGAAAGAAAGAGAGATATGATTTAGTAGAGTGGCCTACAGGCTGTGGTCCCACTAGTCCAACAATGGCTGGATTCTAGTAGAAAAATCCAATATTTCAGTAGTTTTTCTGTCCATGAGGTTGTATGTCTCTACTGGACTTAATTATATACCTGGATCCTGAAGAATTAGGGTCTATTGCCAATTAAGGCATGAACTTGACAGAGAAAACAAGGATAAGTAGGCAAAGAGAAAAGTCATCATTTTTTACCTGTCACCAGAAGATGTGGCCTTACACATTTCAGTTGAGTACCAATAATAGCCATCACAAAAGAACTGGACCTTTGCAAATTGTATCTTGGATATTCTAAGTTTCTGGGCTAGTATCTGCTTATCAGTGAGTACATAACATGTGTTCTTTTGTGATTTGGTTACCTCACTAAGGATGATATCCACCAGATGCATCCATTTGCCTAAGAATTTCATGAATTCATTGTTAATAGCTGAGTAGTACCCCATTGAGTAAATGTACCACATTTTTTGTATCCATTCCTCTGTTAAGGGACATCTGAGTTCTTACAGCTTCTGGCTATTATAAATAAGGCTGCTATGAACATAGTAGAGCATGTGTCCTTATTACCAGTTGGAACAACTTCTGGGTATATGCCCAGGAGAGGAATTGCTGGATCTTCCGGTAGTACTATGTATAATTTTCTGAGGAACCACCAGACTGATTTCCAGAGTGGTTGTATCAGCTTGCAATCCCACCAACAATGTAGGAGTGTCCCTCTTTCTCTACATCAACTCAAGAAGAAGGAAGACCAAAGTGTGAATACTTCGCTCCTTCTTAGAATGTGGAACAAAATGCCCATGGAGGGAGTTACAGAGACAAACTTCGGAGCTGAGACAGATGTTAAGACCATCCAGAGATTGCTCCACTCAGGAATCCCTCCAATATACAACCACCAAATCAGAGACTAGTACATATGCCAGAAAGATTTTGCTGACAGGACCCTGACATAGCTCTTTCTTGTGAGGCTATGCCAATGCCAGGCAAATACAGAAGTGGATGCTCACCATCATCTATTGGATGGAACACAGGGCCCCAAATGAAGGAGCTAGAGAAAGNACCCAAGGAGCTAAAGGGGTCTGCAACACTATAGGAGGAACAACGATATGAACTAACCACTATCCCCCAGAGTTGTGTCTCTAGTTGCATATGAAAACAGAGGATGGCATAGTTGGCCATCAATGGGAGGAGACGTCCTTGGTCTTCCAAAAATCATATGCCAGGGTCAGGAAGCAGGAGTGGGTGGGTTGGGGAGCAGAGCAGGGGGAGGGTATAGGGGGCTTTAGGGATAGCATTTGAAATGTAAATGAAGAAAATATATAATAAAAATATAATTAAAAAAAGAACCAGACCCTGATATAGCAGCCTCTTGTAAGGCTATGCCAGTGCCTGGCAAACACAGAAGTGGATGCTCACAGTCAGCTTTTGGATGGAACACAGGGCCCCCAATGGAGGAGCTAGAGAAAGTACCCAAGGAGCTGAAGGGGGATGCAACCCTGTAGGTGCAACAACAATATGAACTAACCAGTACCCCNTGAGCTCNTGTCTCTAGCTGCATATGTAGCNGAAGATGGCCTAATCGNCCATCATTGGGAAGAGAGGCCCCTTGGTCTTGCAAACTTTATATGACCCAGCACAGGGGAAGGCCAGGGCCAAGTAGTGGGAGTGGGTGGGTAGGGGAGCAGGGGCTGGGGAGGGTATAGGGAAATTTCAGGATAGCATTTGAAATGTAAATAAAGAAAATATCTAATAAAACAAACATAAAAAAAAATTCTTAGTAGACTTAAGCAGGTGGAATTTACAAAAAAAGAAAAAAAGAAAAGCAAATAGAGGGGGAGAGGGACAGAGGAAGAGACAGAGGGAAGGGAAGAGGGATAGGGGAGAAAGTATGTCAAGGAAAAGGAAAGGCAATAAAAGATATTAGAGAGAGGCAGGCAGATTTCTGAGATCAAGGCCAACCTGGTCTACAAAGTGAGTTCCAGGACAGCCAGGTCTATACAGAGAAACCCTGTCTCGAAAAAAAAAAAAAAAGAAAAAGATATTAGAGAAATGAGGGAAAGCAAATGAACACATACACATAGAGATATAAGAATCAGAGGATCAATTTTGATGCTACAGTATACACAGTTAAAAACAAAACCTGGTACCCTGTCCAGATAAGATCACAAGATCATTATCCCATACACCATAAAATTCAAGGCTAATACTTTATATTAGCATCTAACTTCGTTTTACTAAAATTGAGGCCTCTGCTGTACCATACTAAAATTTTATGACAGAAGCATTGTGGGGAGAGATGTACAAAATAATTAAACTATGTACATGACCAACACCTATGCAAAGGGAAAGAATTTTTTGAGAAGCCAATCAACACTATGATATTTTCTATTTCCAGTATTATAATATTAAAAAGTCTGTGCTGGAGAGGTGCCTCTGCAGTATACTTCCTCTTCCAGAGGATACAGGTTCAACTCTTATCATGCGCATGATGGTTCATGACCTCTAGTATCTCCACTTTTAGAAGATCTAGCATGTATGATTGCCAGTCATGGACGTGCTACGCATGTCCATAAAGACAGGACATGATACATAAAAAACTTATAATATTTTAAAATTAAAAAGGACACTTAAGGAGTATTGAAATGGCTCGGTGGTGAATTGCTGCTTGCAAAAACAAGAGCAGTTTGTTCCATCATAACAAGTGTAGAGTGTTGGGCTCTGTTAATTGGATTTGAAAACAAGGAGATCCCCACAGTTCACTGGCTAACTAGTCTAGACAGTGACCTGTGCATTCACTGAGAGAGAATGTCTCAAGAAAAAAGAATGGAGAACTATAGAGAAAGACACCTTGAATAGATGACTTTTCACTTCCATGTACATCACACACACACACACACACACACACACACACACACACACACACTCAAGTGTTAGCAACGGCATATAGGACTCTGTTTTACATCACTAAGAACTCTAAATATATATTCATTTTTCTTTCCTTTGTGGTATCTCCTCTACCTGCTCTTTTATTCTGAGTTTGTAATCTGGTCTGTGAATTTGCTATTCATCCTGTCAACTATGTTTTATTTCATGCATGCTGATTCCAGCAATTGAGCGCTGTTGAAACTAGTAAAGCTGCTCTATAAACTGATGTTCCTACAAATATTTTATCAGTGTAACACATGGGGACCTGAACTAACAGGCCTGTGAAAGTTCATATTCTCAGTATAAATCTGGATGTGGAGAACATTTTATAGAATAACAGACTCAAGATGATTTGAAGAAAAAATCTCACAGCTCATTTTCTATATTTTACAATGATTTACTGAATCCAGGAAATAGCACATAGTAAGTATAAAACTAGATTTTTTCAAATACAGTTAAATAGTTTTCACTTAACATTTTCTTCTATTGTTTCAATACAATCTTTTACTTGAATTTAAAGAAGCTTAAAGGGAAGGAGATCAAGGAAGAGGCCAAGGAAGAGGATGATAAATGGGAGAATACAAACAGTCTAGGAAATGGATCCAGAAGTAAAGGAAAGGCTATCACCCTCTTTAATTATCCAAAAGGTTTCATTCCAGGTTTTATAAATAATGTTTCACTCATTAAATTGGCCACAGAAATAAAATATTCTGTAATATCTATAAATTATGAAGTAATTATTGATATGATTAGAATATAATTCACGTGTCTCAAAGAAGTTCTTAAAGCTATTTTTTTTTAAACTTAACTTCAATTAGAGCTAAATAAAGGACCACAGTCACATAAGTTATGACAAGTATTTGGGAAGAGAGCTGGTGCTGCAAGATAGACATCAACTCAAACCCTGCCAACCCGAGATCAATCCAGTAATTGTTCTCACACTCTGGTTTCTCATTTAAAGTTGAGAAATCTCATGCCACACTGAATCACAATGTGGGTTCTGAAGCAGCAAATGAAATTACTACAATGGCTGGACTACGCACAGTGCTTGGCTGGATTCCACAGGATGGCAAATACAAGAAATCACATACTTCTGAGGTAGTCCTGTGCTGAATGGAGGACATATCCAAGTTTCCCCTCATTGAACAGGCCAATTTTAAGAATATCATGTGACATCTGGCTTGTTTCCATTGTCTGGATATTACGAATAAAGCTGCTCTGCCATGTGGCATGATGGAGCATCTTTTGAGTATGTGCACATGAGCATGGTATGGCTGGGTCTTCAGGATGAACTATTTTCAATTTCTGAGAAACCATCCGATAAATATCTAGAGTGGTTGTACAATTCGCAATCGCACCAGCAATGAAAGAGTGTTCCATTTTCTTTACATCTTTGTCTTCGTGTGCTATCACTTGCATTTTTGATCTTAGCCATTTGGATTGGTATAAGATGGAATCTCAGGGATGTTTTGATTTACATTTCCCTGATCAGTAAGGACTTTGAACATTTCTTTAAGTGCTTCTCAGCCATTCGAGAGTCCTCTGTTTAGAATTCTCTGTATAGCTTTGTAACCCATTTTAAAATTGGGTTATTTGTTTTGTTAGAATCTAATTTTTTGAGTTCTTTATATGTTTTAGATATTAACCCTCTGTCAGATGTGGAGATAGTGTAGAGCTTTATCCAAATCTGTATGCTGCTATTCTGTCCTATTGAGGCCTTACAGAGCGTTTTAAATGTCATAAAGTCCCATTTATCATTTTTTTTTAATCTTAGGGCCTGAGACATTGATATTTTGTTTGGGAAAATATTCTCTCTACCAATGCATCCAAGGCTATTTTCAACTTTCTATTCTATTAGTTTTACTGAATCTGATTTTTTTTTTTTTTTTTGGATGAGGTTATTGATCACCTTGGCATTGAGTTTGGTCCAGGGTGAAAATTATGAATGTATTTACGTTGTTCTACATGAACACATCTTCTAAGACCAGCAACATTTGTTGAAGGTGCTTGCTCTTTTTCTTTCTTTTTTAAAATAATTATTGGTTATTTCAGTTATTTACATTTCAAAAGTTATCCCTTTCCCAGTTTTTCCTCAGCAAATGACCTATTCCATCACCCCTCCCCCTGCTTCTATGAGGGGGCTCAACCACCCAACCACCCACCCCCACTCCAGCCACACCACACTCACATTCCCCTATGCTGGGGCATGAAGCCTTCACAGGACCAAGGGCAACCCCTCTCATTGATGCCAGATAAGGCCTTCCTCTGCTACATGTGCAGCTGGAGTCATGAATCCCTCTTGGTTGGTGGAGCTCTAGGGATTCAACATTTTCAAATGATCATTCCTATTGAACTGGGATATTCAGTGATGCAGCAACCTATGTCTTCAGTGCTTAAAGTAACCTGTCCATACATTTCTATAGCTTACTGCAAAACTTCCTGGTTCACTACATGACAACTGAGTGAAGTCATTTTTCCAGTCTTATATGGAAATATAAGTCTATCTTAGAATAAAATGTTATTCACATTGCCTCAAGAAAACTACATGATAGCAAAATATTTCCTAATAACACATCCCAGAATTGAAAAACACAAAATATAGTTTGTAGATGATACAGGATTAGGATCATTCAAAATTTCAGTACACAGGAAATTAATCAAAACCAACACCAACAACTATAATAAGGAAAATATTGTCTTCAAAAAGCTTGCAGTATGTTGGTTCAAATTTGGAGTCCTCATAAATAAACAAAGGCCCAGGCATTCATCCTCAGGTTGAACTAATTTGGTTTTATTTTTCAGGCAGGATCTTATTCTAGCCAAAGGTGACCTAGAACTCTGACCAGGCTGCCTTTGGACATAGTGAAACTTTTCTTATCTGGTCTTCTTATGGCTGCACTTATAAATGTGTGACATCAAGAAAAGCAAGCTTGAATTTATGAACTATATTATCACAAACATATTTACTCATACAGGACAGAGAAGAACTGAGAGATATGTGAACTC
Source organism: Mus pahari (assembly GCF_900095145.1). Classification (NCBI taxonomy): domain Eukaryota; kingdom Metazoa; phylum Chordata; class Mammalia; order Rodentia; family Muridae; genus Mus; species Mus pahari. The sequence continues at coordinate 68,804,875 of NC_034593.1, forward strand.
ATCAATTAAGAATTATAATTTTTCATGTACTTCACTTTACTATTCATATTACATTTGAAATTTCCCCTACATGCTTCTCATGGAGTTATTGCCTTGTGGATTTTGAAAGTGCAGTTGCTCCTAGCTTTGTGCTTCTTATGTTTCCTATTTACATTCTGTTATGCACTCAGCTTTCTGGTTTGTTATCACTCTAGGACATCTTACCTTAACCACATCAAATCTCTATATGTCACTCTGCAGAAATAGATATACATTCTTACACACATAATCACAATTACTTGAAACTATATGGAAAACAATCATTATGCATAATCAACAAGCATTACATAATTCAATGCATTATGAAAAATAAAACAATAAGAATATGAGTTTGGGGTTAAAATACTGTGGATATACCATATGTTACTTATCATTATAGTGGGAAATACAATGAATTACCATTAATTAAGAAATTTAATTAAGAAATTTATGATGAGAAAATGCAGCCAGGCATTAAATCCCAGCATTGGGGAAGCAGAGGCAGGCAGATTTCTGAGTTCGAGGCCAGCCTGGTCTACAAAGTGAGTTCCAGGACAGCCAGGCCTATACAGAGAAACCCTGTCTCAAAAAACAAAAAACAAAACAAAACAAAACAAAAAAAGAAAATGCTAAGTTATTTTAAATAAGAAAACACACTATTGCCAGTACTTTCAAGTATCAATTAGGTGCTTATCTTTTGAGACAAACACCTAGCCATCATAATTAAGCATTTACATATAATTACATTAATATAATTTGATGCAAATAGTTTCTATGAAAATAAATACTAACAGCTTTAGAAAATTTCTATCTTCTACCTCTCTGGGTTTATTTATCCCACCTTATAGGTGATTTCTCTGGTCTACAAAAGTATTCAAATTAAATATTTTTCATTTTTATTTAACTGTTCTCATTCATCCTCTGTATTTTAGCAAGAATATTTCAAACATGTCTTTGCAGAAAGTTGTCGTGTTCTATGGATACAACTTCAATATAATACGATGTATATTTTATTTCTAGTGGTATCTAGAATAGGTTCATGTAGATTGATTTACTTTAGTTTGAAATGCTTAGCTTGGACTTGTTTCTGAGCTGACCTCAGGAAAACATCACAAAATTGAAAGCAATCATATAATCTTAACTAATAGAGGGCCTCCAAACAAATTCCAACAAGATTTTTCTAATTGCTGAGATACACAAGTACACTAAAAGCCCAATATTGGATTAAATATGGTTTGTGCTAAACCCAAAATAGATATATAGACTCAAAAATATATTAAATTGTTCATAATTACTCCATTTTATTTCTTTTCATGCAATAATAAAGAAATTAGGATGTTCAGTAAAGAAGCTAAACAGACTGGAAGGTCGTGCCCAGTTATTACAATAAAACTACCTTGCCTAAAATTGTAATTTATCCTTCAACTTCCATCTGCATATTGTCTTTGAATTCAAAACATCATTTATACTAACATGTAATGCAATATGTACAGATTGTTGAGAAGTTCTTATCACTCAGAGAATAAAACATTGATATCTTGTGTCAGGGAATATCAAGGAATCAAAAAACCATCTGTAGAAAAGAATGTAAATTATCTCTTATACAACATGCCAAAATTTTAAGTTGTTTCCCAAAATTTCTCAATGTCATTTGTGTTTATCTTCCAAATTTTCATGGAAGGTAAGATAAACTATATTAGATATTTTGAATGTCAGTGCTTGATTTGATTTGGGAATCATTTCTGTTATTATGGAAAGCAAAATTAGTTTTTGTTTTCCAGCTCTATAGAGTCCTAGATCCCCTTGATTCATTTATAAATTGTTTATTCTTTCTGTAAAACATTCATGAATGTTACTACATCTGTGTGTGAACTCCATTCCAATCCAGTAGCCGTCAAATTCTTTTTGTTTCATGGTTCAAATTTCATTTCATCTCCTTCCAGTGGCATAATTAGGAAATAATCTGCATCAAAACAAATTCTTTGATTATTTTCTAATATCTTCCAAATTACTTATTTCCACCCACCACCTCAAATTGGCATATATCTACCACACATTTCAGTGCTTTAAAAATGAACCAACTTAATTTTTATCTTTTTTTCCATGAAAACCAAGTATTCATTCAGTGCTGTCTGTTTCATTTTTAGTCAGTGTTCATGTAGCATAAGATGGCTGATACTCTCAAGTTAAGGCCAGATATACCATTGTCAAATAAAAGTTTTCTGTTAGTTTATTTTGAATAGTTTGGTTTTTCATCAAGCTGCAATATTACACATTTATATTGGTATAAATATTCAATATTTCCCTGTGATAACTGACTATTGGCATGCTAAACTTTATGTTATATTCCTAAATCATACAGAGAAATCAAAAGTAGTAGGGATTTGAAAGAAAATTATTATAAATGAAATCTCTGGTATTAAACATTTTAAATTTGTCTTATGAATTTAAATTAAACTCATTTATTTGAAATTATTTTACTTTCTCTATGTAAGACACTTTTATTCATAAAGTTATATGCACACACATACACACACACATATATATATTTCATGCAAATTACTGGAATTAAAATAAATATCTTAGTTTTGAAGCATTTGCCTCTGATAAATGCTAAACTTTATATGTCATTTCAGGCTTAAAGAAAACCTGAACCCAATATTATACTTTTGCTATTCTCTCTCTCTCTCTCTCTCTCTCTCTCTCTCTCTCTCTCTCTCTCTCTCTCTCTTCTTTCTTTCTTTTGATGTTTGCAGGGCTATGTACCAATCTCAAATCTTTGCTTTTGCTAGGGAAATGCTCTATTATGAAGGTTCGGGCATGGTCCAATCTTATACCAAACTTATTGATTATATACTGTTATATAAAATGTAGCATATTATCTACTATTTTTTTTTAAATCTCATCTCTCTTGATGAAACTACAAAAGGGAAAATTACCATGTTAACTACCTAACCTGTTCATTTCACAGTTTCTAATTTCATGCCTCCATTTTTTAGTCTTGGAAATATATGATCATTGTCTTTTAATTTTGTTTTCTTGAACACAAAGAAAAAAATCCATGGTGAAGTCATTCTTTCCGTTTATGTTCTCATGGCACTGTACCGTGATGGAATTCTACAAAGTATTACTCAGGGTAATGCTAAACAATTCAAGTAATACTCAAAGTAAAACCAAAGCTTCCAACCAGATGCTCATATCTTAACAAACTTAGAGAATAAAGTTAGAATCCATAAATTACCTTCCAACATCTGCTGTGCTTTTAATAGTCTTTATTATTTCATATGGTCAATACAATTCCATTGACCAACAACTTAAAAGAGTCAATATTGACACTGAGATTATTATTTGATATCCTACAGTTTCTAGAAGAGTGAGTTTTAGGCCCATTTTAGAGTAACTACATTTAAACGTTCTTTGTAAGCCTGCATTTTAGAAAGCTTCTATGGTGCCATTTCATATTGTTTTATTTTTTTTTTTTTAAGAAATGGCGACTGGTGCTCTGATGGCATCAATGTTATTACAACAAAAAACTGCTTTCCTAATTGTATTAAGTCCTAATGACAAGGTGAACCCAATGCCTTACAGCATTATCAGGCCAAGAATCTATATTTAGATAGATCACTGCCAATAAGTGAGAACCTAGTACTATCATTTTTCTAATGAAATGCTCCTTAAGTTCTTAACATTATACCTATAGTTTAGTACATATTTTAACCCCCAAAGAACAAAGATTCTTTTTACAATAGATGATGGTTAATATAGAGATCCATACCTAATCATTCTGAAGATAATAACAGAAGGCTTAGTTCAAAATGGAACATCTACATCACAGTCTCAAATGCTAAATACCAGAAATCATTGAGGAAGAGGAGGTAGAAACTTTGTAACATCAACAGGCAGTTGATACTTAAAATGATAATGTATTTTCGAGGTACTGCACACATGAACTCTCAGTAGTTACAACTGCAAGTACAAGAGATGCAAAATATTGTGCCACCCAAACTACCAGAACTTACAGGGTAAAATCTCATGAAATTCCATTCCTAGCTGAGGTACTATTGGCAATTTCTGGCTAACAGACAAGGGAAAAATCAGTTTTTTTTTTCAGAGATTTTTCCCTCTGAGAACATGTTCCAATAGATATTCCCAAACCCATTTACATACAGAAAACAGATTGTACTCAATGGATTTATGAAATGGAGAAAAATAGTAATTGGTAGCATATAGCGGAGAAATTCGAGGTGTCATTCATGTAGATTTGAACAAAATGCACTTTATACATGTATGAAATTCTCAAGCATTGATAAAGAAATGAAAAACAACAGCAAATGCTCTCATCAAAATGCTCCTGCATTGTGGAGTTGAAAATTCTGCCCTATGTTAAATGCCTCCAATAATTATCCTAAGTAAAATAAGTAGTTAGGATATTAAAACGGAGCAGCCAATGCCATATGCACTGCTTTGTCTTCTGCTCAAGTAATTGTGGTCATGTAGCTCCGACCTTTGTTTGGGAAAGATATTTATCTTTCTTTGCTCTAATCTGACCTAATTACTTTGTTTCCTACACCACCATCACTCAGGAAGAACCTAATTGCTTTCTCTGAGATGCCAGCCCTACTTGAAATCGCCAATATGCTCTGTCACTGAGGGAGATGCAAAGCATCTGTTATGGCAGCACTGCCTCTGCCTCTTGCAAGCCCAACTGCAGCTGTTTCCGAAAGATTTCCCTTTTCATGTTCAGAGCTGCACAGAGGTTGATGTCTATTTTTGCTCTGAAATAAACTACCGCAGGAAGACAACATTTCTAAACAGCTTTTAATTATGCAAGCTTTGCAGCATACTAAGATCTGTCCTGAATCCATGCAGAAATTTTATTTCAGGCTTCCATGAAGTGTCCATACCTTTAATTGATAATTTTCCAATTAATTATAGATTTATCTATGCCTCTTCTAGACCAAGCTGTCAGTGCATATGCAGTAGTTATCTCAATCTGTTCTCTAGCCCTTTCATATAAATGGTGTTATACATTCATTTTTACTGAAGATAATATTTTACATACAATGCATTTTGATCATGGTATTCCCAATGTTATGTTCTCCCAGATCTTTTCCTTCTTGCCATACAGCTAATTCCATACCAATCTCTATTTCATTCGAAAGTACACACACATACACACACACACACACACACAAACACACACACACACAGAGAGAGAGAGAGAGAGAGAGAGAGAGAGAGAGAGAGAGAGAGAGAGAGAGAGTGTACATGAATGAACACCACAAAAATACAACATTGGAAAACATAATTTACAAACAATAGAGGAGTAAGGTTAAAAAAAGGCACAAGTAAAGCAATATGAAGTAAAAACAAACAAAAAAACAAACAAACAAACAAATAAATAGAACCTTCAAAAACATCATTGACTTGGTTTTGATGTCAGTCTGTGACTAGGCATGGGGTTTGCCCTTTACTCACTGAGACTCCCTTGAAGAAAACAAAATTTTCTTTTGTGAGTGGTTATCAATTGGAGGTAGTTTCTTGGTTAGGGATGGGAGTTCTTGTCTACTTATACCTCAGTACCAACAACCCATTCTGCCTTGGTCCTGTGCAGGCTCTATGCATATTCCCACAGTCTTTCTGAGACCATACATGTGTCATTCCTATGGGTTGGCAAACCATATTTTTTCCAGTAACACACATTTCCTCTGCCTCCTCATATCTTTCTGCCTTGTCTTCCTCATAGTTTCAGGAACCTTGAGAAGAGGAGTTTGATGAAGACATCTAATTCAGGACTGAGTGTTTCCAGGTATCTCAATGTTGGTATATTTTCCAGTTCTAGGTCTCTCTATTAGTTTACATCTACCGTAGAAGAACGCGTCTCTGAAGATGACTGAACTAGATCCAGATCTATAGGTTTACCTGACTTGTTAGCAGTCATTTTACTTTGTATACTTAAGCAGAACACTACTTGGTTTACCCACATACTCACTGCTTGTTTAGTCTTAGGTTCTTGACAACCTAAGCAGTTTCAGAAATGGATCCCCAGGGTTCTCTAGATTTTCGATGTGTCTGTTGTATTTCCCACATATTGTCTGAAATTTTATAATGTGTCTATTTTCTCTCTCTCTCTCTCTCTCTCTTTTTTGTTAATTTTACTTAGGAATTAAAATCTTACTGATTTGCTTAAAGAAATAAGTCTTAATTTGATTATCTGTGTTATTATTTCTATTTGTATTTTATTTATTGATTTCTGCTCTTTAAGAAGGACTTTCATTATGTCCTATACATTTGAGTATATTGTATTTTATTATCTTTAAATTCTAAAATGTTTTTAAGTTCCTTGATAAATTCTATTCAAAAACCTTTTTTTCTTTCAGTATTATGTTGATAGTTTCAATACTTTTGTATAATTTCTGTTGTTTTTTGTTTGTTGTTTGGTATTTATGATTTTTATTTTTTACATTCCAGCCATTGTTCCCCCTCCCATAGTTCTTCATTCCATTCCTCCTTCCCCTGTCTAATATCATTTAATTCCTTCCTTTATATATTCAGTTTTTGTATGGATTCCCTGTCTATTGCCAAAAGCTGTTTATTTGAGACATTCACAATTACTTTGTGAGGGTCCCTGTGTGATTATTGCTATATTAGTGTTTCTGTTTTGTACTTGAGTGTCATTTTGTTTGATGACATTTAGAATTGCAATATTCTTTTGGATGATTATATATTGTCCTTTTCTAGCTATTCTTATTTGGTTTGATTTGAAATTTACTTTGTCAGATTTTAAAACGTTTGTTTGCTTTTGGGGTTATTTGCTTGGAATATATTTTCCATCACCCTACACTAATGTCCATTATTGATGGTAAGATGCATTTCTTGCATACAGCAGAGTGATATATACTGTTTTCTAATCCTATCTTCTACTCTGTCTTTTTAGATAGGAATAGAAGCCATTAGTCTTAAGAGTTATCACTAAGCTGTATTTATTGATTCCTGTTATTTTGTTGCTCTGGTGTGTTTTTTTTCCTTGTTTTTGATTAGTTGGTCTGGAATTCTGATTGCCTTAACAAATCAACAGGCTTCATGCTCCCAAAATATTGTGAAATGTTTTTATAACATTCCCAACATTTTTTCATATTTTATCATCAATACATCAGTTAATAACCAAATCTAGAACAATAACCTGACAAAATACTTCTTGTCCCACACAGACAAATAGATTTTCCATACAAGTTTTGTTAGAGATTCATCCTATTAGGAATTTTTCAGTCTCTGTAGTGCTAGTCACTGTGATCTTGCATTAGACACTAAAGCTCTGTAAAACATTGCTGCTTTTAGAATTTTATTTGAGACTTTTTCTCAGAGATTCATTTTCAAGGGAGCAATGTGGAAGGTGAATAGACCTTTGTGATGTGTGCGCTAGTGGATTATTTTTTGTTGTTTTAGTCATTTGAGCACATGCCCTCATAAGGGATTAGAGCAAATTCCCTGAAGGAAGTGAATTTCTTCCCAGTGAGGTATAGTAAGAGAAAGCCCTGACTGGTGTGGTGGTACTTGCCTTTATTCACTCGACTCAGGGGTGGGGAGGAACAGGGCTCTGAGTTTGAGGCTAGACTGGCCTATAGCATGAGTTTTAGGACAACTGGGGCTAGACCCTTTAGTGAGAAAGCCTGTCTCAAAAAAAAAAAAAAAAAAAAAAAAAAAAAAAAAAAAAAAAAAAAA
>NC_034593.1:68813069-68824940 GCF_900095145.1 Mus pahari
AGAGGCAGGCGGATTTCTGAGTTTGAGGCCAGCCTGGTCTACAGAGTGAGTTCCAGGACAGCCAGGGCTACACAGAGAAACCCTGTCTCAAATAAACAAAACAAACAAACAAAAAAAAAGGAAAGAAAAAGAAAAACAAAAACAAAAACGAAAGAAATAGATTAGTATAATTATTACTGACAACTGGAACATGATCACTGGCTCACTGGCTCCTTCCCTTATCTAATGCTCACTGAACAAATATTTCTGTAATAGGATCAGATGGTGGCAGTATATTCTAAAGCACTTCATGGAAAATAAAAATATTTACTTATTTAAATCCAATTGCAAACATTTATGTTTCTAGTTTTTTATATCTACAGACAGGTCCTGGATCCCTATAATGAATTACCTTTTTTCTAATTTAACTAATAGCATCATCATATATAATCGTTCAACTTCCTGTTATCTAAATATTAACCATTAATTGATTCTCTTTATGTATTAGAAATATATGTATCCTCAATAAAATATTCCTTACCTTTTATATTAACATCCCTTTGAATGTAATATATAGTTCTATGCTTCTGATTTTAGAATTTGAAAAGTTGAAATCATACTCCTAATGATACGGGTTAGGATAAGAAATATCTGATATCTACCTAAGATGTAAGAATTTAGCAAATATTTCCATGATCTATATAAATTCCCCTTTGCTTTTCTGAGAACTTCACACGCATTACTTAATAGGAGAATGTAGAGAAAAATAGTGTTTGAGGGAAAAAAATATTTTGCAAACACGTTTTCTCTGTATTACTGTGACACTGCTGTGTATCAACCACGCATTTCTAAATGTTCTATCCAGTTTCTTTTGATGCAACATTTTCTATTGTTTCCTTAGTTGGGATATTCTTTGATTTTTTTCATTTTTTTCTTTTTAAAATAATTATTCTATTTACTTACATTCAAGACATTGCCCCCCAGTCCCACCGTTCTTCATTCTGTTCCCCCTCCCCTTTACGACTGAGAGAGTGCTACTCCACCCCAGCATCTACCTTCCCTACTGCTTCAAGTCTCTGCAGGATTATGCTCATCTTCTTCTTCTGAGGTCAGACAAGGCAATCCTCTGCAACATATGAGCCAGGAGCCATAGACCAGCCCATGTGTGCTCTTTGATTCATGTCTTAGTCTCTGGGAGCTCCAAGGGGTCTAGGATAGTTGAGACTATTGGTCTTTCTGTGGGATTGTCATCTCCTTCAGTTCCTTCAATCCTTCCCTTAACTCTTCCATAAGGATCCCTGACCTCCATCTAATGGTTGGCATCTGCACCTGTCTCAGTCAGCTGTTGGTAGAACCTCTCAGAGGACAGCCTGTATGTAGGCACAGTATAGCATCAATAATAGTGTCAGGCTTTGGTGTCCACCCCTAAGATGGATTCTAAAGGTCACTTGTGAGCTGTTCCTTCGGTCCCTGCTCCATTCTTGTCCCAGCACTTCTTCTTGGATCCTGGTCAGTGCTTTGTATCTTTATTCTGTATTCTTCTTTCTCTATATCCAAGAACACATCCAAGTGCCCCAAACACACCAAGAACTGAGAGTCTTTGAGTTCGAGTTTTCTCTTTGTTTCAATTCCAAAATTGGTTTTGCTTATTAAATATTATAATTTTCCATAGTCTTTAGTGCTAAGCATGGCAAAAGGTGAAATATCCCTCATTGCTATTTTCATAAAACAATCACTAGTTTTACATATGCAAATCCAGAGTGCAATGTCTTTAATTAGTCCATAGATATTTTAATTTCACTTATTTTTGTTTGAGTTGGGTGGGTGTTATTATGTTGACCAGGATAGTACAAGAATTGCCCTTGCTTAAGCCTCTCTAGTACCTGAACAATTTTTGAATATCATTATCCAAGTTAACTCTTTATGTTTAATGATAAAGCTGACAGAAATTTTGAGTATACCTTATTTATTCAAGTCATAAAAACAAAAAATCTAACACTAAATCGATGTGGGTTTTAAAATTTGCATACCTTTTTATACTAATATTTTACATATATACTTATGACCAATTCAAGAATTATTATTGCCTCAATACTAAATATTTGAAAGTCTATAATCTCAGAAATAAAATAAAAAGTAAACCTTAAGCCACAAGAAGAAATCTACATGCATTCTTCCATGGTTGTTTTAATTATGTATCCACTCACTTGTATGGTCATTATATTAAAACAATATTATGCTAAATAATTTAGAATTTTTAAAATGCTTTCAGGACAGTCATTTAAATTTAATTGTAAATATTTTCTAGAAGTATGAATTGAATATGTATCATTTTCATGTTGGATTTCTTTAAACACTAGAAATTCTCTGGAAATAAGTCTTCAAGCAAGTGAATTACTGATAGAACATTTCTTATAAAATAATGTATTTGTTTACAAAATAATGTCAATAATCATTCCCTGAGTCTGTCACATATATACTCAAAAATCGTGAAGATTCCTTGGAAAATCAAAAAGGTATGGAGCAAAACTTGATAAAGGCAAGAAGGAGTATAATAGACATCATAAAATTGGGAGTACAATATTTCATCAGATTGAAACTTTAATTTTTTAGAACACAGAAGAACTCATTAGAAGTGTCCCTATACACATTATTCTCATTAATTATTTTCCAAGGATTAAGAACTTCTGTCCTTACAAGTGATATTTATATGTGCAAAAAAATATTGAATTTATGAGATTATTACTGTAATCTAAATACATGTAGATTAATACTATACACTGGATCTACAGAATACACACACATTATAAAGAATGTATGTTATATATACCTGAATCACTTATTTTTAAGATTTATACAATTTTATGTTATAATTGTTCTGGAGTTAATTTAACACTCTATTTATGGCATTTACATCAATTATAATTTCATTTGTACTCCATTACTCTTAAATTTTATGTAAGTGTCCCATAAATGTCTGTATATTGAAGGCTTAGTTCCCAGCCTGCAGTAATATTGAGAAGTTGTTGAACCTTTAAGATAGGAGGTCTATTGAAATGAAATTGGGACATTGGGAATGTTCCTGAAAATATATTATGACTCAACATGCTTTGAGGCCCTCTTCTCCCTCTCTTCTTCCAGGTTACAGAGAGGTGAGTAGCTCTAATATCACTCAGGTTCTATTGTGATGTTCTTACTGATCACAGGCCCAACAATATCTATCTAACTAAATAATAATCTCTAAAACTTGGAGACAAAATTAACTTTTTTTAATTATTACATAGATGATCTCACACACTTGTGACAACAGTTTAAAGCTTGACTATTATATCAACCTAGGATATGGCAAAGAATTTCTAAATGTGTGTCTATCATCTTCTTATATTCTTGTAACATATACCCAGGAACATAACATCCATGTGGATTAAGCTCCTGTTGATGTGATAACATACCACCCAAAAAGCACCATGATGAGGAGAGTGTTTATTTCAGGTTATAGGTCCATATCACAATGAACCATCAGAGACACAAACCAGGAATTAAGTAGACCTAGAACCTGGAGGCTGAAGATGGTGTGCACTGCTTACTGGCCTGCTCCTCACGGCTTGCTCATTCTGCTCCTTTTGTAGCCCCTAATGCTACAATCCCAGGGGAGTCCCTGTTCATAGTGTGTTGGGCCTTCCCATATGAAGCATCAATCAAGAAAATGTACCCTCAACTTGTTCAAAAACTAAACTAGTATGGCATTTTCTCAATTGAGTGTCCCTCTTTTTCAATGACTCGGCTCTGTAACAAATTGACATTAAAAATCACCCAGCACGGACATTTTCACCAGCCTCCAGTTTACTTTTTTGTACATTGTGTATAAGCAAAGGATTCTTTCTGACTCAAACTGTACTAACATGTTTAACTCATTGATGAATTCTCTTCTTCTGTCCTGTCACAATTAATATTTTCCATTCAAAAATTTCCAATTTCTTGAATTAGGGACAAAATTTTGGAATTCATGTAACTATGAGCAATCTTCTGTAAGGAATTGTTGTAGGATAAATTACCTTCCACTAGTTAGAATTCTCAGGAAATAAATGCAGTTAAGATTTATTCTCAAATTAATGGATAAAATAAGTATCCCATTTTTTTTTTCAATAAAATACAAAGCATCGGGTTTCCTTTAATGTGAGCTCAATGGATCACAGAGATGTTTGCATTGAAAGGAAGTTACGTGACAAATTATTTAAGTACTTTACAGAAGAAAATGCAATTATGTTTTGTTACATGATTATGCTTATTTATGTTCTGCAGAGTGGTCCTCTTTTATGTCATGGTATGGTTGCATTAAAGGTCTCTACTCTTGAGGCTACATGTACTGCCAATGTCTACAGATAGGCTATAGTAATTATGTCTTAGTTTGCTTTCTTCCTGATCTGGCTTGATTTTGTTTTTCTTTTGTTAATATTAGATGAAAAACAATTAAAGACCTTCAAAGCAATTACATTCCAGCCACATGAAATGATGGAAGATGGTGGACTCAATAGTTATTAGTCACACCCACCTTAATTCTTTTTTGTAAATTAAGAAATGGCATAGGAACAGTGTATTTTTTTCCTGTCAGTGTTTTCTTTTCTTTTCTTCTTATGTTTGTCTTCATTAGTTCTCAGTGCCACTGAATGCAGATATGAAGGCAAAGTCCAGTCTGCTCAGCCTTCAGATAATTACTCTAGGTACTTAACCTTTCACTCCACTGAAATAAGATAACATGCAAGAATTCATGGTAACCATTTTCACAGCAAATAGAGGAAACTGTCAGTCTTAGCTTTTGCTAATCCAGTTGATATGGCTGGCTAAGATGTTTGTCTGGCTTGCTTCATCATTGTGGTTTAAAGTTGTTAAATGTTGACATCATAATACCCTTATTTATAACTAACTTTGAATTATACATATTCGTAATGGAAGAGCTCTTAATAGAAAACAACATCATTGAAAAAATAAAACGTGTCAGATTCTGTAGGTACATTGAAATATTCAAATGGTGATTTCAAAACCAATTCAGTATAAGTTATATGTGCTACAAAATGTAATTAAATGTAGTTGGAAATTGAAAACAGAAAAAGAATTCAGTCATTCTCTAGCCACACAACGAGTCTCAAGCATACACATATTTCAATTTTGTTTATTTATTTGTAGCAGTTATGGAAAGAAAAATAATTATATCTAATTGTCTTTCTGTACCATGAAATACAGAGGTGATCAAGACAGCTTTCTCATAAAATTAAAACTGACTGTTGATTCGGATAGTACTGTCTCCATTCTTCAATGTGATTACTAACTCACGTAATGAGTTGGCCTTGGATCATACAGAAATCACTTTTCTTCATCTCACAGGCATGTCTTCAATATGACACTATTGTATCTGTTAAAAGTATGGATCTTTCACTTATACGAATAGCCCAAGAGAAATGTGACCTCTTATAAGGTTGGGCAAACTTTTCCTCTGTGAGTATTTATCATTTTGAGACAGCTTCTGAGTTATAGATTGGGATCTGTATCCAGTCCCCACTCATCACTGAGACCTCATCTAGCTTGAAACTTGATAGGCTCTGATCATGTTTCCACAGTCTCTGAGTTCAGAAATACTCCAGTCCTGCTGTGTTTTGATAGTCCTATTTCCTTGGTGTCTTCTCTTCCAACTACCTCTTATAATCTTTTTGCCTCCTGTCACAAGTAGTTCCATGAACCCTGATAGTAGGGTATGGATGAAGACTTTCTAATTAAGACATAGTACTCCAAGTTCTTTTACTCTCTGACAGCCTTTACACTGTGGGTCTCTGTATTAGCTCCTGTCTACTACAAGGCGCTGCTTCTCTGATGATGGCTAATCAAGACACTGACCTAGAGAAGACTATTCTTAGGCATTGTTTTATTGCCATGTTCCTATATCACAACAATAGTATTGAGTTTTCTCATAGGGTTATGGCCTATCTAGTATCAGGTTAGTGGCTACCCAATCAGTTCTAGGCATGGGTTCCACCCCATGCACAGGGTCTTAAATCTGATAAAGGAGTAGTTATATCTACAACTTTTGTGCCACTATTGCTTAAGAGTATCATGTAGACAGGCTACTATTTTATATCAAATTGTTTGTAGCTCGGTTGGTATTTAACATCCTCTTCTTGTAGCACAGAGTGTACTTTCTAATACAATAAGCCCCCTTAAAAGCAGATTTTATCTCAGTAGTAGAATGACAAAATAAAATGAACTCAATGATAACTTTGGACATCTGTCTAATAATGCTTTGATTGGTCATTTGTTTACTTTATTAGATTTTACTCATGTATTAGTTATATATTATATTTAATATTATATTTGCTTATATATTATGGCCATATATTTTGATGTTCTAGTTTGTGTTAATATTGGTTTTGCATATAACTATGTGAGTATCTCTGCATATGTTTGTGTTTCTTATGCTTATTCTTCATATTTTTTCTATTGGTTGTTTTGTTTTATTATGATTTGTATATTTCTGTTTGTTTTCTACATAGACAAAAATACTTAGTGTGTACGGGAACATGGGCAGGATTTGGGAGAAGATGAGGCAGAGAAAATCATCATCCTACTGCGTGAAAATTTTATTTTTAACAAAAAACATAAAATAGAACAGGACAGGAACAAAAAATTACACGAATTTTTTTTGTCCTATAATTTTGGGAAAGGTATCATATTACTTTAATCACCAATTATCTACTGGGTTTTTGGGTTTTGTCCAATATCAATATTATTTCACAATTTACTAGTCTTACAGACTTAATAATGGTCAACATTTAATAACTCTTTCCAGTACTCAATAAGATCTATGGTTCCCTACATATGCTAGCAAATTCAAATGTTTTCTTTGTTTACCTCTGTGGAAACTTGAACAAGACAAACTCATGACTTTGATTAAAGTGTTATCTAAAATGCTGAGGAAAATAGTATTACCCCTTTAGATGTTTGAAATATGTCATTATTTTTATATGAGCAGTTTTTAAAATATCAGCTGGCATAGATACAACAAGATGAGAGTTTATGGTCTCAGATACTGGTTTAAATTCTGTTTGAGAAATTCACTATTATATTTTTTGCATGTTTCTAATCACCAAAGCCATGTATTCTACCTGCCAAAGTGATCTCCTCATTGTCTTCTAAAATATCATCACAGATGTGTGAATACATCTTTTTTTTGTCTAAAACTTTTCCTCATTTATTATTATCTTTACAATCTACATTTTAAAAATGTTTTCTCAATTTAAGTACAGAATGTTCTGATTAAATCATGTTACTATATGTTCAAAGTTTAGTGAAACAATATCAAAATGCCTCTTCTCTCAAAGTGTTCTCTAAAATATGGTATGGAATTCATGTCGTAACATGCAACAATATTGATTTGTCATATCACAAGTTATAACCACAGCAGTTTCGGAGGTGCACTTTGTGAGGAAATGAATAGCCTTTGTACTTCTAAGACAAAAAAGCAGAAGAATTCTTATATAGAGAATATCACTTGACTGCATGCTATTTCCTCTGTGGGTGATAGTAACTGGGATGAAAGCTAAAGCTTCTATAATGACATCAGGTCTCTGTGATCCACCAGGAACATGAATTCTTGAGTATACTAGGCATTAGTCCTCTTTTCCATTAGAGCAGATGGGTAAAAAAGAACATCAAAGTTGTGTTAAAAATGGACATCAAGTGAGGGGTGGGGTTGTCATCCTACAGTCACAACTCTGAGCCATAATTGTTACTGTCTGAAAGCATTACAGGGATGAAAATGGAGAGGAGCCTGAGGAAAAGAAGGTCTAGGAACATGCCTAAAGTGGGATCCAGCTCAAGGGGAGGTCCTAAAGCCTGACACTATTACTGGGGCTATGCAGCACTCACAAAAAGGGACCTAGCATGACTACCCTCCAAAAGACCCAACAAACAGTTCAAAGAATCAGATGCACATGTTTGCACCCATCCAATGGACAGATGCAGCTGACCCCTGTTAGGGAAAGCTGAAAGATGAGGAAAAGGGTGGTCCTGTAGGAGGACCAGCAGTCTTAATTAACCTAGACCCCCAGAGATCTCTCAGATACTGGAACACCAACAAGGCAGCATACACCAGCTGATATGAGGCCACCAACACACATACAGTAAAGGACTGCTGGGTCTGTATTCATTCAGAGATATGCAACTAACCCTCAAGGTACTGGAGGCCCCAGGGAGTTTAGAGGTCAGGTGGGGTAGAAGGAGGTGACATCCACCTGGAGACAGGTACATAGGGAAGAGGTATGGGATGTGGATCAGTCAGAGGGTGGAGGGGCAAAAAATTGAGTGTAAAAAATAAATTAACTATTAAAAATATCATCCCAAAGAAATGTAGGAAGGAAATACAAACCAAAGCCAAGGGACCTGAATTTCAGTGAATAGGGATTTGGTGTGGCCTTGTATCTGGAGATGTTCTCCAACTTACAGACTTGAACTTGCACACAATTTTGCAGCTTCACAAGAACATGTCATTAGCTGAGAGAGAATACTTTATCTTCATATTCCCATTTTAAAATATAATACATATGAGAATCCTCAAATGGTTAAATATTTCAACTTAATTTTATTCTTGATGTTCAAGAACCCTTTTGTAACAAAGGATGTACTGAAACGATGGTGAACTGGCACCTTCTACACCATGAATTCTGGCTGATAGTAGCAATCTCTCTTCTTATTAGCATACAAAAATCATTTCCATTATTCTACAGTTTTAGATATAAAGACAGCTAAAAGAGGAAGGTCACAATGTAACACACCAATAGGCCTGGCCTATCTTGATTGCTAATGTTTCTTAATAAGGATTGTTTTATTAATTGCTAGCATTTGAGCTTATTCCAAGACACATTAAAGAAATCAATGTTGCTCTGTGATGATTTTATATTGCCATTTTTCCCCTCAAATTGCTGGTAGGTCCCAGTCTATTTATCTGCTGCTGTAGCTCCTACCAGGTGCAAAGGCAAGACTATGCTTATGTATTATGGTGACTAATCTTGGTTGTCATCTCTAATGTCTATTCTTGAATGTCAACTTGACTGTATCAGGAAAGAACTATAGTCCAGAAATGGAGCGAACACCCATGACAGAGAGCAGTTGACACATCTAGTCTTCTAGCCACAGCAACTTCTTGATTCTTAGACTTTCCACAGATAGCTAGGCATTGTTTATTTAGTTGAACCATAGCCTGTATTTTACTCATGTGTATATGTATATATACATAAAATATTTTTATTTTGTGTGTATATGTAATTATACATACACACCTATATATACAGAAAGATTCTATAAATTCTGCTACCCTAGAGAACTTTGTCTAATACATCTAATACAGTATGTTAATGGTATCTGTAATCATCTATGAGATGTGCATTTGGGTGAAGAGTTCCCAGAAGGATTAACTGATGGAAGGAGATCTGCACCAGAATAGATGTTCAGATGTGAAGAGGGCCATGAGACAACAACTGTTGTTTGTTTCTGCCTTTGTACATTTTGGATGAATGCACAAGTCTTGTGGCTGTTCTTTCACTGTCTCCTAGCATTGGCTGAATAACAGTGGCGCTTCAGGACTCAGTTATTGCTTCAATGCCAGCTGGGACTGCTCAAACATCTAGTTTCATGAACTAGTAGCTACTGGATACAAGAGAAGTCTTGCCTTTATAGCAATGCTTTACTTGGTGTTGGTCGGAATGGAGCCTAAGGCACAGGCATTAGTAGAGAATGGCAACAAAACAAATCTTCAGGCCATCCATTATTTTCCACTTCCTTTGAATGTGTACCATATAGGATAAACTTAAAATCACATTTATTCCTTATAATTCAATACAACAGTTTTTCTCTTGAGATTCTGAGGAAGAAAATCAATCTTAAACACAGAATTTTCTGTTCAAACAGTGGATTCTCATGTTGACTGGAATGAACTCTTTGTGAGGCAATAAACTTGCTGATTGATATGTGTGGCCACAAATGTTCAGTATTCTCTGTGAATACTCACAATTCCTAAGGGATCCTGCTGATAACAAAAAGTTTCTTATTTGTTTTGTTGAAGAACTAATGTTTAAACTTTTTAAGCACTAATACATTAACATTCCTTAAAAACAGAATATAAATAGGGACTTATAGAGTCATTTTGCTCTATCTAAAGCCAAAGATTTCTCTCTATAATATCATTTATCAGAGTTGCGTTTTCACAGCCTCTCTTTTATAATTGAATTATATTCATTCTCAGCCTTCTCTCTATATAATGTTTAAAATGAACAGATATTTACTGTTGAAGCATGTATATGTTGTTAACTGGCACCTGGCAAGGGTACAAAATGAGAAGATGTCTATTGGCGTTTCAGACTGGAAGAGACACTGAGAAAGAGGGTGTAACGCTTTGTCCTGGTTCCACATACTGCTGTCTGAAATCTGAATAGCTCTCTAGCCTTTCTGCATATTGCCATTTTCATCAATATAATTTCATTCTAATCTGCAGACATGTTATGTCATTCTGCCACCTACTATCAGCATCCTGTCTACAATAATCAAACTCAAACCATGATGGTCTTGATAAAGTTATTTATTCCACTGAGCAAATATTCTTTTCTACCAGTGTAAGGGTGACGTATTTATGACTGGAACTTAACCTGACTTTGGAGGAATCTAAAACTTCATTTAAATAAACAAAAGGGAATTAATGGCTTATTATCTAAATATGACACATCAATAGTTTGAAAAGGGTGGTAGAGACAGAAGTTTCCACAGCATCTGGAACACAGAGAAACCTAGGAGTTTCAAGTGGAAAGCATTGCCCTTACTTCTGCTTATTCCCATTAGTGGAATCAGAGCAGCTGTGGCCACACTCAACAAAGACAGAATTTTTAATTAAAAAGATCTATATAGTGATCATCCAATTATAACTATAGACTTGATAAAACTACTATGTGAGCAAAACTATAAATTAGCATAGCTTATAGAAATGATTTAAAAACATTCCACAATATCAGGATTTGAAGATAAGCCATCTATGAAACCACTAATACCTTTGGCTCCTGGAGGGCAATTTAGGGAGTGATAAAAAGAAGTGAAAAAAAAAAATTCTGTGCTTTACATTCTCAAAACGACCATTAAATAAGTGTTTTCCAAATAGTACTATCAAAGTTGCTTGGCAAAATTTCCCAAAGGAAGCTATCCTAAACTCCATAAATCTGTGGAAAGTAGCCTTTTATTTTCTAATGTTTAGAGAAAAATGTACAATAAATTGTTCCAAATGTAAACTTGAAACTTTATAGTCATTGTAGTTTTGGATTGTGTGAATAAGATACCATTTGGTTCCCACTTCAGTCTTTTGTGTTTCTTTTTGAGTAATCCTAAAATTCTCGACCTGTTATTATTTTCCCTTCCACAATAGATCATATTTTGGTTTTGATAATACTGCCCTGTAGTAGTGTTTGAGCATCATATTATTTCTGAGCTCAGTTCTACAGCCAATTTTTTTAATATGGGTCCTGCCTACTCTTGTATATGCAAGAGTTGAGCTGAATATTAGCATTAAAGAATTGGTAAAAATTGACAGACGAAGAGGAAAATACTCAATATTATTCATGTTAGTTTTGCTGCTTGCAGCCACAGATCATCAATACATGCAGCAGCCATAGTTTGTCACCAAGGCCATTGGATGTCACTCGTATATTTATTGTAGCTTGCAAAATAAGAGATAAAGGACCTAGGTATGATTTACAAATGGAAGTTATATAATCTTCCGTTTTAAGTGCTTTAATTTTCATTTCTCATATTTTTTCTTATGAAATTATATATATATATACACACACACACACATATATATATATA
>NC_034593.1:68825005-68860559 GCF_900095145.1 Mus pahari
TATATATATATATATATATATATATATATATATATATATATATATATATACAAGTCTACAAGTCTAAGTAATCAAAGAACTCCACATAAAACTGGAGACACTGAAACTTACAGAGGAGTATGTAGGGAAGAGACTCAAAGATATGGGCAAAGGGGAAAAATTCTTGAACAAAACACCAATGGCTTGTGCTGTAAGATCAAGAATCAACAAATGGGACCTCATAAAATTGCAAAGCTTCTGTAAGGCAAAGGACATAGTCAATAAGATAAAAAGGCAAAAAGTATATTGGGAAAATATCTTTACCAATCCTAAATCTGATAGGGGGCTAATATCCTTTATATATATAAAGAACTCAAGAAGTTGGACTCCAGAAAACCAAATAACCCTATTAAAAATAGGGTGCATCGTTTCTGTCTAGTCAGGAACTTGTCACAATTTCCTTTCATAGAGAACTTCATAAGAGATTTTTTTCTACTTCTATCATATTTAGTGTTCCAAAAAGATTTTAAAAACTGAAAAATTTAAATAACAGTGATTTAATAAAGAGTGCCCTTATCTCAAGTTCATGTAAATAAAAGTATCTTGCTATAACATAATTACAAATATTCTCAAAAAGATCAAATGTAAGCTTTAGCCAGCCTGTCTTTGCTTCCCACAAATATACCTTAATATGTGGTCAATACATGTTCAATTAATAAATTTTTTGGAATAAACACTGTAAAAAATGGGGTACAAGCTAAATAAAGAATTCTCAACTGAGGAATACCAAATGGCTGAGAAGCACCTAAAAAATGTTCAGCATCCTTAATCATCAGGGAAATCACAACCCTGAGATTCCACCTCACACCATTCAGAATGGTATCTCCTGTGAGACTCTTCCAGTGCCTGCCAAATACAGAAGTGGATGCTCACAGTCATCCATTGGACAGAGCACAGGGTCCCCAATGAAGTAGCTAGAGAAAGTACCCAAGGAGCTGAAGGGGTTTTCAGCCCTATAAGAGGAACAACAATACGAACTAACCAGTGACCCCAGAGCTCCCTGGGACTAAACCACCAATTAAAGAAAACACATGGTGGGACTTGTGTCTCTAGCTGCCTGTGTATCAAAGAATGGCCTAGCCTGCCAACAATGAGAGGAGAGTTCCTTGGTCTTGCAAAGATTCTCTGCTCCAGTATAGGGGAATGCCAGGGCCAGGAACCAGGAGTGGGTGGTTTGGGAAGTAGGGGCAGTGGGAGGGGATAGGAGATTTTGGGTGAGGAAACTAGGAAAGGGGATAACATTGAAATGTAAATAAAGAAAATATATAATAAAACAGTAAAAATAATCTTAGAGCCAAATAGGCAGAAATTTTTCAATAACTTGTTATTTAGTTTAAGAAACACAATAATCTAAAGTTTCTATTGAATTATATACTTACAAATAAAGCAATTGTAAACACAATCTTTTCTCTATTAAATGTTATATGCTTAGATGTTCACAAACCCTACATTTGATAAAGCAAAGGAATTTTGATGAGATTTCTATAGATAGTTGTAAATCTCATTCCTTTGAAAGGAAGCTCTCTAGGTCAGTAACGTTGACATTACAAGTTTTGAATATGTTTGTACATAATATACAAATTACATTTATGATAGCTGTATTATCTACTATTTATGTGGAACATTGTCGATTTATCTGACAGGTCATATTCTGTTAATCAGGGCTGTCACTTATTCTCTCTCAAAATTTTCTAAATTGGCCCTTCTCTTTACTGAAAATATACCAGGCTGTGACTACTGACTGCAATCTTGTGAATGAGAAATAGCTTGGCTATCTGAAGACATTGTTGCCCATGCTGTTTTCCTCATTGGATTTAATTTCTGTTATTCTATGTTCATACAGATCTTTTCCCAAAGGCTATCTCTTTGGTATGTGACATCTTTTCTCTCTCTTCTCTATGGATATATTTATTAACACCACAGTTTTCTATGTACATGTACTTAATATTATTTTATTTAAATGTTTGCTTTTTTAGAAATACTTTTAAAAAATAGTATACCATGATGTTTTGCTAAACATGCATAGTATAATTTTTAAAACAAAGAATTTTAATGTATATTTCATGAATATTCACACATCTGTTTTATTGATTTGGCTATATAGAATTTAGGAAACCGTTCTCCAAGAGAATGTAGGTCATTTTATGTATACTGGATCTTTATCCACAAGAAAGAAGAAACAAAACTTCCACTTAGAAAGACAATGGACAAGCTACAAAGGCTTAATTCTTACTAATAATGATAAAAATTTATTTTAATCTATCTATATATCTGTCTGTCTATCTTCTATCATATAATCATATATATCTGACGTCTATTATCTATCTATAAAAAGATAGCCTATCTTTTTATCTTTTTTTACATCTATCATCTACACAGTCATGAGTAAATTTACTAATCAGTGCTTTATAAATTTTATCAAGTTTTGTTTATTGGATCATGTATATTGTTGTCCTTTATTTATATCTGATATGTATTCATTCATCATATGTGATGATAAAACTCTGCTTTTACGGCTACTGTCAAATAAAACACACACACACACACACACACACACACACACACACCAAAAATGAGAAAAAAGTAGAATGCCCAATTTATCCATTTTCACTACCACATTTCCCTTAAAACGCTTCACTTGGGCATCACAACTGCCACAATTCTGAGAAGTAAAATTCACCTGAACACCACATTACCATCTCTACTTGTATTATTTTCAGAAAACTAAACTTACCTGTACTACTATATGTCTCCTGTGTCACAGATAATTTTCAGTTTTAATTGAATTCTGTCAGCCCTACCCTGAAAACTCACATTATAAATAAAATGACAGTAACAGTATGTGTGCTGGAGATAGAAAAAGATGTGTTCAGTTAGTAACCGAGAATGGAGAGTAATGAATGTGGATTGAAATGGAGAGTGAAAAACCAATGCCTTCTATAGTTCTCTTGAATTAAAAAGAAAAAAGAAAAAGAAAAAGAAAAGTTGTTAAATTGTTTTTTCTAGAAAGTAAAATTAAGAAAACAAAAGGTGGAGTAATTTTGAGGAAAAGAAAAGTAGTTATACAGCAAACTTGTTAAAATTATTTGAACATAGGAAGTCCAGAGAGAAATTCAGTGGGTAATTTCACATATGATTTGAATTTAAGATGAGATTTGGATTTTTGATTTAGAAATTATAGGGAAATGATGCACGATGTGTTCTATATCAATGATTGAGGCTGTGAAACAATGTGGAGAGTGAAGCCAACCCATGGGATTTTTGTTTTTTTGATATAAAAAATTGTGTGAGCTTTTAGGTATAGGCAAACATGATGAGTACAATGGAAAGGAAGGGAACGAAGAGGCCTGTGCAAAATAGTTTCCATATAGAGTCAGAAAGGAGATGTAATTTATACTTCTAACAATAACCTCTTATGAAAAGTAGATAGAAGAAAGTAAGCTGAACATTCTGTGGTTGTGTAGAAAATAAAAATTAGAAATAATGAAGAAATTTAATTTAAAGTATTATTTTAAACATAATGAATGTAGGTGAGTCTATGTAACCAAAGCAAGAATTATTCTTTTGTGGTTATAAATTTGTTTTTAACAAACATGGTAAAGTACAGATGTAATAAAACAATAAAAGAGAAGAGACATTACTAGACAGAAGCTGAGTGAACTATAAAATATTAACATATTATGTTAGAGCAAATGCATTACTGAGCTGTGCAAATAGCACATTTTGAGATATGATATCTGAAAAATGTATTTTTAACAATAAAAGAAAAAATGATATAGGTACATGCACATGTGTGTTCTTGTGGGTGCATGTGTGTGTTTATTCTTGTATGCATGTATGTCTGAGTGTGTGTGTATGTTCGTTTATATGGACTTCATAGCTGTGTGCTTGTTTGTACATGTGTGTTTATGTGTAGGGATGCTTTTATGTGCAATTTGTGTGTGTATATGTGTATGTGTGGTTTTTAACATTTCTCTGTGTGTCTGATCTTGTACATGTCCATGCTCCATTGTGTATGTGTGTGTGTGTGTGTGTGTGTGTGNTGTCTGATCTTGTACATGTCCATGCTCCATTGTGTATGTGTGTGTGTGTGTGTGTGTGTGTGTGTGTGTGTGTGTGTGTGGGTGTGTGTGTGTGTGTGTGTGTGTGTGTGTGTGTGTGTGTGTATGTGTGCTTTATAGGATGTCAAAAAATTTGTGAGCCCTACTATTGCTAATGATCTTGATAGATGTGCTGGTGGCCCAGCCTTCTGAAACTTTGGAAGAATGAGGAAGAGAGAGCACAGGCCATAGACTCACATGCAAGTTTCCTGCCTCATAGATATTCTACTGGCATTGTGACTGCAGTAAGCAAGACTATGTTTACTGCTATGCCATCACTCCAGTCACCACTAGGACAAGAGTTGGATGGGAATGGAAGAAGGCGTTGTAACTTGGATCCTTAGAAAAGTCTTTCAAATGAGTTCTTTACAAGGACCTGTACTCTCCACTTTACTCTCACCAGATTTTTTTTCTTTCCCTTTTTGCTTCCTTTATCTTCTGTGTTAAGTAGTGAATATTTTCTACACTACAATAGACATATTTCTTTTTGTTTTATCTCACATGGTAGATAAGACACTTTTGCCTATCAATGGGCTTGATCACAAGCATTGCCTCACTTCTTCTGCTCCCTCCAGCTGAGACATGACAGCTGGCAAGCAAACCATCCTGGGATGTTATTAATTTGCTTGTACCAGGAATATTTTTGCAGACCTCTACCAGCTGCAAAGGAGCACATGGGAACCTGGAATGATTTTATGTTAAAACATCATGAAAACATTTGTACACCAAATAAGTGATACCTTATTCACTGATACTGAACTTTACAGCTTCAAAGATGATACAGAGTAGTAGAAATCCAGCTAGTTCAAGTTAACATATGCTTTTAAAGTAAAGCATAATCAGATCTTTCAATAGTCACTATTGAAAATGATGTCGACTTAATGTGTGAACTGGCTTATTCTTTAAAAGAGTATGATTTATATATAACATGTTAATGATTTTATTAAATGTAAATTGAACATATATAGCTCCTTGAATGTATTTCAATTTTTACCCCCAAAACAAACAAACAAAAATAACATTGTCTCATTTAAAGCTTATATTATACTTCTGGTGAATGCTGCTGTTACATAAAAATAATTTTGAGATAAAATGTGCAGATGTGTATCTTTTATTAATATAATTTTACCAATATTCTTAATTTTCCAATGTCTGGGATATTTCAGTTTTCTATATTGAATGGAATGTCTATGATCTTTACACAACTTAGCAATGGCAAATTTAATTTTAGACAAATATATTTAAAGCAATTTCTAAGAAAATGAGTACTAGAGTCAAATAATATAATAATATAGTTAATTACTGGTTAATATTATAAAATGAATGTATTTAATATTTTTCTAAAATCAATTTTTAATTTCCTTTTAATAATCCACTGAAGCATATATGTGTTCTTTATGTTGCATTGGATTTTGTATTACAAATATAGACATGTTGAAACCTTTTCATAAAATATTCCTGCTTAGCATAACAAGTAAAATCCTTTGCAACAGTTTTCAATGTATATATCAATATTCTATAGTGATAATCAGATTCTATAATGTGATATATATTTATGAATTTTGTCTATAATTCATTAATTTAAAAACACATATGAATGAAATCACTGAATACATGACTTACACCAAGATTAGACACAGAACATGAGCTTCAGTTAATCTGTAGCTTCTCTCGTAGGTATTAACATGCCAACCCATTACATCCTAATCTTTGATATTATATTAAGAGAATTGTTATACTTTATTATGAAAATAATTACAAGAACAACTTGATTCATATATGTGTTTACAAGTCATAAGGATGTATGCTAGCTAGTGTGGTTTAAGAAAACACAATTAGTAGGAACTCTATAGGCATAATCTGAAGCTCATATTTGGTTGCTATCTACTACTTATACTTGACTTTTATGACCACTCTCCATTAACACTATCAATGTTGTTAAATGGTACTTAGATACTAGAGAACAGACTCTAAGAAGATAACGGAAACAATAAGAGAACTTTTAGGCACAAATTTTAATGTAGTTATATTAAATTAATTTTGTATTATGAATTTTCATAATTTCTACAAAAATATGTATACAACAAAGATATATAAAATGTGTAGTGAAACTTATTTCATTAGTTAAAAGGAAAAATTTTCAATTTTATCCATATTTGTGTGAATTTTCTACAAAAGTTCAGTTAAAAATGAAACTTTTGTGATTATTGAAATCAATATCTCATGGAGAAATTGTTGATATATGATCGTAGAATGAGGAAGAATCCACTGTAGTCACAAATAGAAACCTGATCCTTATACATGGCCACATATGCACATATACTGGGAAATGCTGGCCATTGCAAACATTTATCTGATTTATGGTGATAGTACATTTTTCATTTCACAGTAATCCCTTCATGGCAATAACAGCATTATGTATTTCTTCTGCCAAAAGTTAAAACCAAAAAATATTTTCAACATTATGTTCTTGAATTTTTTAGATAACTCACAGTTTTGAACTTCTAAAGTAAACAGTTCAAGAGATAGAATGAATTATACTAATACTGATCTTTAGGAATAATCTGTGTAAAATATTAGAAAATATGTATTTTCATATATTAGAATTTCTTGATCCATGCTTTATCTTGTAAAGCACAGTACCATTTGGATAGCATATGCTAAGTTTAATTGCAGACTGGTTAGGGACAATCATTCTGGAGGACTTAGCTTTTATTCAGGCAAACACTGTCATGATTATAGGCATAAGTTTATATTCACATGTGTGAACTATCTTGGGAAACATTTTAAACTGTGTGGAATATTTCTGGGGAAACCAATCAAGGTAAACTCCTGGAAGAGTTTTAAACACCAGAGAGTAAAGCCTACTCTCTCTAACACAATACCTTTGTTGTGATTAGCATAATCTAATAAAGAATCAATATCAGTAATGCCCATCCCTAGAATTGTGAGAGATAACTTACACTGCTTCCAGTGCTATACCCAATTGTTGTTTTCTAGAACCCTAAGCAAATTAAGTTATGGGATTTAGAGGATGGCATTATTATAATGGACAAAGATATCTCTTTATCAGGGCCATACCAAATTCAGCTACAAGTATAAATCCAAGTATGTATCAGTGAAAAAGGGAAGACAGGTTCAACACACACTGTAAAGATCATAGGTAATATGTCAATCCAAGCTATACTTGTAAATTCCAGTGGGGAATGAACATATTTTGTTGTAAGAATGTGGAAGATGAAAGTACTGTACATGTAAGGAAGAGGAAGCACGTAAGTACTTGCACTTATTTTTTTTAAAAGATTTATTTACTATTATATGTAAGTACACTGTAGCTGTCTTCATACGCACCAGAAGAGGGTGTCAGATCTCATTACAGATAGTTGTGAGCCACCATGTGGTTGCTGGGATTTGAACTAAGGACTTTCAGAAGAGCAGTCAATGCTCTTACCCATTGAACCATTTCACAAGCCCCAAATACTTTCACTTATAAATTAAACAACTGCTTTTGATACTATTATAATTAAAATTAATGAAGCCTTTAAATATGGTTGTGTTTGAAACAAGGAAACTAATGAGTCTATAATTTTGTCATTAGTAGCATTTAAAGTATATTAACCATATATCATCTAAGTAAAGTTTGTGGTTGCTGAAGCACCATTCACTTTGATATACATGCAAACATTTCTTACTGTATATAATTATAGAGGAACTTATTCATGAACTAAAATACAAATATTTTAAAAATGCCCCAAAATTCCATATCATCAGAAATATGCAATTTGTACTAGTTAGCATTTCAGTATAGTGAGAATGGTTAAGATTATAGGGTAGGCCTGATAAGGATGTAAAGACAAAGGACTCCAATACTCTTTAGTAGATGTATAACTTTTTACAGCCATTAAAGATAACTTCATATAGTATCCTCAAAAATAAAAAAACTATAATCCAGCATACACTTGCTATTCTTGCCCTTAAAAATAAGTCCAGTGCAAATGAAGTACAATGACTAGACATCTACATTATTACATTTAGTACATCACTTCACAAAAGCCAGGAAATGCAGACAAACAACAAATGGATAAGGACAATGTCTCATATAGAAAGACAAGGGCTACATGGATGGTCTCTCTCATGTAGAATCTACATGTACATTTCATGAAATTCAAGAGTATCAGAAAAGTGATTCCCCAAAATTGTGTGGTATTAAGAGGAACTATGTAATAAATAGGAGTAGGGAGCTGAGTTATGAGTGACAACAAACAATAATATATGGTAGACCTCAGAAAGAATAGAGTGTTATGAACATTTCATCCTAAATAATAAATACTTGAAGCACTAGATATGATTATCTCATGTTAGTCAGGTTTTCCTTTATGCCAGAAGAAAAAAAATAGATAAAGGCAAACCAACCGCCTCTCCAAAAATATGAGAAAATCAACTTAAAGCAGGCAAATGCTAATTTTGTTTAATAGTTTCAGTCTGTGGTCACTCAGTGCTCATGTTTTGGGCAAGCGTTGGCAAAGGCCATCATTATAAAAAAATTGTAGTAAGAAAGTCTGCTAACCTTATAATGACTGGGGACTAAATATAAAGTGGAAATTTCTGGGGTCTGAAAAGCTCTCTTAATCGTGAATTGCAGTGTTCTAGCATCCTTTCTGTAGTCCTTATCTCCTATCAATTCTATAGCTTCCCAGTCATAACTACAATACCCACCACCAATCCTCCTCTACACCTATACAAACAAACATAACAGGAACCAAAAGTAATCTGTCTTTAATATCTCTCAATACTAATGGATACAACTGACCTATTGAAAAGGCATAAGCTCATAGACTGGACACACAAACAAGATTCAGTATTTTGCTGCATACAAGAAACACACCTCAATAACAAGACAGATAATATCTCTGAATAAAAATATGGAAAAAGGTCTTCCAAGCAAAAGCTCCCAGGAAACAAGCAGGAGTTGCCATTTTAATATCCAATTAAATAAATTTTCAACCAAAAGTTATCAAGCTTAATGAGGAAAGATACATAGTATCAGTACTATACAGGCTAGGTATAGAAGCCTAGGCTAGTATTTATGCTCTCTTAGAGGCTGCATGTCTTCTGACCAGGCTCTTCTGGCTTTCAAAATCTCTGACGAGAAGTCTATGCAATTCTGATAGGTCTACCTTTGAGTGTTACTTGGCCCTTCTCTTGCAGCTTTTACTATTCATCATAGGGAAAATCAACCATTAGAAAGGCTCAATTCTGAACATCTATGCCCCTAATGCAAGGGTACCCACATTCATAAAAAACTACTAAATCTCTAAACACACATTGAACCCCACACAAAAATAGTGGGAGACTTCAACACCCCACTCTCACCAATGAACAGGCCATTGAAACAGAAACTAAATAGAAACATAGTGAAGCTAGGAGAAGTTATGAACCAAATGGATTTAACAGATATCTACAGACCATTTCACCCTAAAACAAAAGAATACATCTTCTCAGCACCTCATGGTACCTTCTCCAAAATCAACCATGTAATTCATCAGCAAACAACCCTCAACCGATACAAGAAGATTGAAATAATATCATGCATCCTATCAGATCACCATCTCCTAAGGCTGGTCTTCTATAAAAACAAATACAACCGAGAGGCCAAATACACATGGAAACTGAACAACCTTCTACTCAATGATAATTTGGTCAGGGAAGATATAAAGGAATTAAAAACTTGCTAGAATTTCACCAAAATATTGACACATCATACCCAAACGTATAGGACACGATGACAGTGGGAAGAGGAAAATTCACAGCACTAAGTGTCCTGGTAAAGAAATTGTAGAGATCTGACACTAGCAACTTAGTAGCACACTTGTGAGCTTGAGAAAGCAAACACACCGAAGATGAGTAGATGGCGGGAAATAGTTAAACTCAGTACCTACTGAATCCAACCAAATAGAAACAAAGAGAACGACATAAAGAATCTACAAAACCAAAATGTGGTTCTTTGAAAAAATCAACAAGATAGATAAACCCTTAGCCAAACTAACTAAAGGTCTCTGAGGCAGTATCCAAATTAACAAAATCAGAAATGAAAAGGGAGACTTAAAAACAGAAATTGCAGAAATTAAAAAATAATAATAATAATAATCACCAGATCCTACTACAAAAACCTATACTCAACAAAACTGGAAAATCATCTACATGAAATGGATAGGTTTCTAGAAAGATATCACATATTGAAGTTAAATCAAGAGCAAGTAAAATATATAAACAAGCCCATATCCCATGAAGAAAAGTCATTAAAAATCTCCCAACCAGAAGAGACCCAGGGTCAGATGGATTTAGCACAGAATTCTACCAGACCATCAAAGAAGATCTGACAACAATATTCCTCAAACTATTCCACAAAATAGAAACAGAAGGAGCACTACCTAATTCATTCTGTGAAACCACAATTACTCTGATACCTAAAGCATACACGGATCCATCCACAAAAGAAATTTTCAGACCAAACTCCCCTATGAATATCAATGCAAAAATACCCATTAAAATTCTTGCAAACCAAATGCAAGAACACATCAAAACCATCATTCACTATGATCAAGTAGGATTCATCCCAGGGATGCAAGATTGATTCACTATGTGAAAATCCATTAATATAAATCACTGTATAAACAAACTCAAATAAAAAATCATATGTTCATCTCCTGAGATGCAGAATAAGTATTTGAGAAAACAGAGCACCCCTTCATGTTAAAAGTATTGGAGAGATAAGGAATTCAAGGCCCATACCTAAACACAATAAAATCAATTTATTGCAAACCAACAGCCAATATCAAATTAAATGGAGAGAAACCTGAAGCAATCTCCCTAAAATTGGGGAGAAGACAAGGATGCCCACTCTCCCCATATCTATTCAATATAGTACTCAAAG
Source organism: Mus pahari (assembly GCF_900095145.1). Classification (NCBI taxonomy): domain Eukaryota; kingdom Metazoa; phylum Chordata; class Mammalia; order Rodentia; family Muridae; genus Mus; species Mus pahari. The sequence continues at coordinate 68,836,079 of NC_034593.1, forward strand.
TGCTAGCTAGAACAACAAGACAACAAAAAGAGGTCAAGGGGATACAAATTGAGAAGAAGAAATAAAGCTACCACTATTTGCAGATTATATGGTAGCATACTCAAGAGACCCCAAAAATTCTACCAGAGAACTTCTCTAGCTGATAAAGAACTTCAGCAAAGTACCTAGATACAAAATTCACACAAATAAATCTGTAGGCTTCCTTTGTACAAAATATAAACAGACTGAGAAAGAAATTAGGGAAACAACTCCTTTTACCATAGCCACAAATAATATAAATTATCTTGAGGTTACTCTAACCAAACAACTGAACAATCTATAAAACAATAACTTCAAGTCTCTCAAGAAAGAAATCAAAGATCTCAGAAAATGGAGAGATATTCCATGCTCATGGACTGGCAGAATTAAGTAATAATGGCCATCCTTTCAAAGGCAATCTACAAATTCAATGCAATTCCTATCAAAATTCCAACACAATTCTTAAAAGACAGGGGGAAAAGCAGTTCTCAAATTTATCAAGATAGGAAAAAAAAACCCAGAATAGTGAAAACAATTCTTAACAATAAAAGAAAAGCTCGGGGGAATCACCATCCCAGACCTCAAGCTTTACTACAGAGCAATAGTGATAAAAAACTGCATGGTACTGGTACAGAGTCAGACACATTGAACAGTGGAATAGAATTCAAGACCCAGAAATAAAACCACACACTTGACCTCTGACAAAGAATCCAAAAATACTATAGTGGAAAAAAAGAAAGCATCTTCAATAAGTTGTGCTGATCTAACTGTCCCTCTGTATGTAGAAAAATGAAAATAGAATCATGTTTGTCACCTTGCACAAAGCTCCAGTCCAAGTGGATTAAGGACCTCAACATTAAAGCAGATACACTGAATCTAATAAAAGAGGAAGTAGGAAAGAGCCTTGAACTCATTGGCACAAGAGGAAATTTCCTAAACAGAACTTAGGCTCATGGTCTAAGATCAAGAATTGATAACTGGTACCTCATGAAACTGGAAAGCTTCTGTAAGGCAAAGGACATAGTCTATAAGACAAATTGTCCACCTAAAGTTTGGGAAAAAAATGTTGACTAACTCCACATCTGATAAGAGGCTAATATCCAAAATATATAAAGAAATCAAGAAGCTAACCACCAACAAACCAAACAACCTAATCAAAAAATGGGGTATAGAAAGAACTAAACCAAGAATTCATATCTGAGACATATTGCATGGCAGAGAAGCACCTAAAGAAATGTTCAAAGTCCTAGTGATCAGGGAAATGAAAAATAAACAACCCTGAGAATCCACCTTACATCAATCAGAATGGCTAAGATCAAAACCTCAGGTGACAATACATGTTGTAGAGGACGTAGAGAAAGAAACACTGTTCCATTGCTGGTAGAATTGCAAACTGGTACAACCACCCTGGAAATCAATCTGAAGGTTCCTCAAAAAAATTGGAAATAGATCTACATGAAGACCCAGCTACACCACTCTTTGGAATATACCCAATGATAACCCACCATGACACAGGGGCATGTGTTCCACTAAGTTCATAGAGGCCTTATTTGCGATAGCCAGAAGCTGGAAACAACCCAGATGTCCCATGACAGAAGGATGGATACAGAAAATATGGAATGGAATATTTCTCAGCGATTAAGAATGAGGACATCCTGAGTTTTGCAAGTCAGTAGATGGAACCAAAACATATTACCCTGAGTGAGGTAACTCAGAATCAAAAGGACATGCACGATATGTACTCACTACTAAGTGAATATTAGCGATAAAGAAAAAAATGTATAAAATACCCAACAGTCTAAAGAACTCAGAAAGTTCAATAACCTGTAGAGCTAAGATGCCTTAGTCTCACTTGGGAGAGAGATGAAAGCAATCACAAGAGGTGGGGGGTGAGTGAGGGGCCTGGGATGAAATGTAGACGGGGAAGAAGGCCTTTCTGAGTAATTCTCAAGGGAATGATAGGTCTCAAAAATGGAGTCAGGCTCGGGTTTGCCCTCAAGGCCCAAACCAAGGCAAAGTCGAGCCCAACAGGGATCCAGTTCAACGTGAGGCCCCAAGGTCTGACACTATTACTGAGGCTATAGAGCACTCACAAAAAGTGGCCTATCATGACTGCCTTCTGAAAGACCCAACAAGCAGTTGGAAGAGTCAGATGCCGATATTTGCACCCAACCAATGGACAGAAGCTGCTGACCCCTGTGGCTGATTAGGGAAAAGCTGGAAGAAACTGAGGAGGAGAGCAACCCTGTAGGAGAACCAGCAGTCTCAACTAACCTGAACCCCTGAAATCTGTCCAACACTGGACCACCAACCAGGCAGCATACACCAGCCAATATGAGGCCCCCAACACATGTACAGCAGAAAATTTCTGGGTATGGGTTTAGTCAGAGAAGTTGCACCTAACCTTCAAGAGACTGGAGGCCCCAGGGAGTTTAGAAGGCAGGTGGGGTGAGGAGTGGGCACATCCTTGTGGAGACAGGGTTGCAGGGAGGAGGTATGGGATGTGGAAGTGTCAGAGGGTGAACAGGGATGGGAATAAAATATTGAGTGTAAAAAATAAATACATAAATAAAAGGTTAAAAAATAAAAATGGATTTCTTAAAAAAAAAAGACATATAAGTATCTAATGACAATAAATTGGAGTAGACATAGGACTATTTCAAATGTAAAATCACAGATCAGATAGCTTCCCCTGTCTGCTGCTGACAAGGAGCATCACTACTTAGTATAGTGACATTCTTGGTGACATTCTTAGTGTTATCTTCCTTTTACTTGCTGCCTTGTATTTCCACAGTTCAAATAAAATCAAGGAATAACAAAACGGTGGAACGTGACATGATTTACATTCTCTTGCTGTTTCCTTTTCTTTAAAAGTCAAATGTCCTTCAATTGCTGGAAGTACTGCTGTCACCAAGCAGGAGGGAGAACAGAGTGGAATTGCCAGAACTGCCTATGAACAGGAAGGAGGCAATGCTGTTAAATAGAGGGCTAGAGCGTAACATTTCAGGCCTTTACAAATGTCATCTGTGTTGCTATTGCTCCCTTTGCTAGTTTTGCATGCAAATAACCAGGTAGTAATTAAATTAATGAATGTGAGTAGACCACAGATGGTACATGTTTTTGTAGTTGGAGTGGACCTGATTTGTTAAGACATATATTTGCTTTTAACAGAAAATACAAAGGGAGGGGAAGTTGGCATGTTGGGTACAGAGGCAAGAGCCTGTGCTGTTAAGGAAGCAGAAGTGTATGGAGTCAAGTGCAGCACCAAAAGTTTTGTTGTTGTTGTTGTTTTAGTTTTTAGGATTTGACATCTTTATGTTGAAGGGAATGAACAATAAAAAATCTATTTTCCTTTGGGATTAAACACTAACACATATTGTTCTTTTTTATATATAAAAGATATTTGAAATATCCCTTCAGACAATAGCCAGAAGCTGGAAAGAACCCAGATGTCCTTCAACAAAGGAATGGATACAGAAAATGTGGTACCTTTACACAATGGAGTACTACTCAACTATTAAAAACAGAATTCCTGAAATTCTTAGGTAAATGGATGGAACTAGAAAATTCCATGCTGAGTGAGGTAACCCAATCACAGAAGAATACACATGATTTGCCCTCACTGATAAGTGGATATTAGCCCCAAACCTCGGAATACCCCAGACACAATCCTAGATCACATGAAGTAATGATGTCAGTGTCTCTTGGGACCAAACCTCCTGAGCAACAACCAAAAATAAGTTTCGCCCTTCTTGTTTGCTTATTTGTTATGTGACAAATAGCTAACTTCACTGAAATGTGTTGTCATGAGATAATATATCTTGAAAGTGCTAGTTTTGAAATGTGAAATTTGTTTGCCAAAAATTCTGAGTATATATATGTCACTTTTAAATGTTTCACATACTTTTAAAAATAATTACACAGTATAATTTGCACGTGTGTGCACATATGTTGTATATTTCCAAATATATTTGATCAAATAAAATTTCCTATTCAGCAGAAAGAGTTGTACTCAAGCTAAGCAATATATATGAGAAAAATTTTAAAAAGAATTACCAAAAATGCGTTACCTTAAAGAGCACATATATGCACATACTGGGAATTTACCTTGCTTGCATTATTCTTCCTCTCCTTCCCTTCTGGAACAGCAACTTTGAAGAGTGCATTACCTTTTATTATTATTTTTCATGCATGTCAGCCTTAAAAGCCACAAAAGTGAAGCCATGACCATCTTGATTTTTACCTTATATAGTTGGTATAATGGTAGCAAACTTATGTCAGGAAACAAATCATTAGCTCTTTATCATTTGGTTTCCTTTCTGCTTTCCTAGTCTCTTCATATCTGTCCTAATTGTATGCAAGTGTAGATAACTGTGGTAGATATTTTAAGGGAATTCTGTGAGCATGATTTTTGGACTGGTAAGGGAAAGTCATGGAACCCACTAAGTCGAGGGTTGCATGAAGATCAAGGTCATCTAGAACCCGAAAACCAACACTGAATGCCCCAACACCACTTCCCACTCATGATCACGTGTGTCGACACTAGAAATGGAGTTTAGAGACCATGAAAATTTTACTCATTTAAATGTCTTAGCTGTTGGGTGCTCCCTCTAAATGGTGTCCTGCCTCTTACAGGCACGCTGGGGGTCGCTCCCCAGATCAGCCAGATCAGCCGCCGGAACACAGCGTCCTCAGAGCGCCCACTGTCAACGCCCACCAACCACCAATGTCACGCCTACTCTATTGGACCCGCCTTCTGGACACAGCTCCTCGGAGGACCGGACTGCGCCATTCTGCCATTCCGCCATTGAGACATGGAGCATTGCGCCATGCAGCTCTGACAGAGACACTCAACAGAGACAATGGACAATGGGACTTAGGACACGTGGGAGAGGGTTGGGTTCTCCCGTGTGTAATCAATAAATAGTAATAATCTTTCTTGCAGGTCATCTCATTTCAGGGAGATTAGTTCTGAAGTGCGAACCCACCCCAAGGTGTGTTCTGCGCACACAGGCAGGCGCTGGTCAGCGTGCAGACAGAAACACTACACTTAGCCACTAATAATGGCTGTGGGAAGATGTCAAAGGTCTTTGGAGCTATTGACCCTAACACACAGCACAATGTTGCCTCAGAACCTCCCTGTGAGAGAAGATGAGACATGCCACTTGAACTTTAAAGTCAATGCTATCCCAAGAAGATGTAAATAGAGGGTGTGAAGGGAGCAGAAATGAGCCACAGTCTATAACCAAATTCTTTTCATCACACAGTTTAAGAAGTTTCATAGAACTAGTGTAACCAATACTACATTTTAACCTCAGTCTGACATGTTTTATATCTAGGAGGAAAACTCTGTCTTCTCATTTTTGGAGTAATATTACAGACTGGCTATTTTTTCACATTAAATTATACATCAGAGTTATTGAAATGAATGAGCTTTCCCCATTTGCATAAGCATTGGTGATGGACTGGAGTTCTTGTTCTTTTCCATCTGTGATTCATCTGTAATTCTGTTTCCTTGCATGCGAAGACTTTCACTGACACTTGGCACATCTGTCCTCAGATATAGCCTCAAAAAGTGACAGCTTTTGTTCACTTCACTCCCACACAGGAGAGTTGTCTACCTCTAGTTTCTCTCTCTCTCTCTCTCTCTCTCTCTCTCTCTCTCTCTCTCTCTCTCCTCTATTTATGAAGTTATGAATGTTCTGCTGAGATCATGAAGGACTTTAAGTACAGAAACAATGACAGGCATTTACATTACTCATTTAAATATGTCTACCTCTCATTATGTAGATGAAATAATAATGATTCTACTTTGAGACTCTGATTTTACACTGTTTACAAAGCATGGCTCTCTAACTGTTAATTTCTCAACAGTTGGGTAAATCAACAATGCCATTCATTCCCACCACCACCTCTGCTCTGTGTTGAATTATCTCTGTAATGTATAGAATTACTGAGGCAGTTGAAAGTTAAGAGGCACTGTAAGTAAAACATTGTTTAGTATATCTTCATTAGTTAAGATATAAGAATAGTGCTAATGAACATATCTTAAAATTATAGGGATACAAATTTCAAAGGAATGTATCATCTGTTTAACAGGCAAATATGGGTACTATCATGTGTAATTCATGCCATGAAGGTACAGGAAAACTTACAACTTAGCCCTGTCAGGTGATTGCTTGGTGAACTACATATTTGTAACATGGTTTTAAAGAATATTACTTAGTAAATTACCCTTAAAGTATTTTTGCATATCTAACTTGAAACTGTCTCATCTATTTTTATGTCTTCTCTTCTTTCCCTAATTAATTTTCTTGTTATTAAATTATTTAAGAGTTGTTGTACCAAGAGAATATAGCAAAGCAAATTTTAATGATGCACATATGTAATTGGATTATTGAATATTCACAAAATATTAGGTGTGTATTAAAAATAATACATAATAACATAAGTTTGAATATAAAAGATAAGGTTCACTATGCATTGTAAATTTTACAAAAATGACAGGGCAAAAAACAAATAAAATGTAAGCAAATATGTTCACTCAGTCATAAAATTTAAACTAAATGATCAGCAATTTTGTTGTAGTTCTGGTATACAAATTCACCACTTCTACTTTTATATGATCCATTTTCTTTTCTCTAATTTCTAGCTGCTCAAGATTTCTTACTATGCATGAGAAATGAAGCCGAATTCATTATCCTATGACTTTAAGCAATGTCCCCTTGACTCCTTAAGTTTAAAACATTCCCAGCTTTTGTTTGATTCTTCAGAATCTCTAGAGTCATTGTGTATAAATAACTATTTCAAAGCAGAATTAATTAAAATATTTTAGATGATCATGCTAATATTTCTTTGCATAAGCAAATTTTTAAACCTGAAAAATACCCCCACTATCCATATTGTGTATTATTTTCCTGTTGTTTTGAAAAACTTCCAGAACTCTAAGACAATGTGTGTGTGTGTGTGTGTGTGTGTGTGTGTATTGAAATTTCTTTGACAGTTTTATCAATCTCTTCTAAGATATCTTCTATACCTGAGATTCCCTCTCCTCTTTCTTGTCCACTGGGCTCTAGGACAGGCAAGGGGCTGGGGAGTATGATTCTTACCAACTGCATTGCATGCACTGAATCTTTTGGGATGTCTCAGTATCAGAAAATCTATTTATTTAATGTATATACAAGGATAGTATTCAGGGGATGGAGAAATTGTTCAGGGATTAAGAAAGCATTATGCTTGTCTCTTCTTAATCATAGCTAATTATTCATCAGCACCTGCAGGTGCCTCTGAATGTCACTTTAAGGGCGTGAATAGGGTGATTCTTCTGGAAACTACCTTTTTCTTAAGTGTAATCTGCATTAGAAGTCACTTCTACCTCTCTGGCTGTTCCCACACTGTAGTGCATTACTAGTTAGGTTTTAAGATCTTCCAGTGGCTCATCAGCAACGTGTTTGTTATGGTTTTTGCTTTGTTTTTGTTTTTCCTACTTTTATTACAAAATGTTAAAGGTCTGAGAGCCTTCTGAGAGCCAGAAGATCTGAGTATGTTTTAAAGAAAGGATCTTTCTGTACCCAAGAGAAAGTCATAGTTCTAAAGCCCTGTAACTTGTGTCATTGAAAGACTTGACCTTGTAAATCCCAAGAAGCCAGAATCCCAGAATCTTGTCCATATGAAACTATTTCCTCTCTGTTTGTTTCTGTCTCTGCCTCTGTCTCTGTCTCTGTCTCTCTCTGTCTCTCAATAATTTATTTTATTCTTTTACAAATATTTTTATTTTTTATATCTAAATAGAGTTACTCCTCCTTCTATTCTTCCCAGTTTTTTCTCACTCCCTCTTCCATACAGATTTAATCTTTTTATGTCTCTCATTAGAAAAGAACAGGCAAGTAGGAGATAAAAATAACAAAATAAAATATAATAAGATAAAATGAAAACTATCATATCAAGGATGAACAAAAGAAGTCAAGAGAAAAGTAAAAGAGCCTTAACAGAAGGCAAAAGCAATCAGAGGTCCCTTTATTTACACAGTCAGGAGTTTAATGAAATTAATAAACTCTAAGCTACTGAATATATAGTATATATTCAGACAACCTGGTGCAGACCTGTGTAGGCCTTATGTGTGCTCTTTTAGTCTCTGTAAGATCTTATGAGTGTTGCCCAGTTGTTTTAGAGGGCATTTTTCTCTGTCATATGCTTTGCCCTGTGCTACATCCAATCCTTTTACCTTCTTGTCCACAGGGTAACTTGAGTTCTAATGGGAGGAACTTGATAGAGACACCTTATTTAGGGATGTATGTACACTTTGTGTAATGTCTTGTTGTCGGTATCTGTTTTTGTTTTCATTTGCTGCAGAAGAGAGCCTCTCTAATGATGGATGAATAAGGTATCCATCTATGAGTATATCATAATATAATTAGGAGGTTATTTTTAAATTATTACATTATCTTTTTTAAACTGTTACTATTTGGTTTTACCATAGTTTTTTGTGTTTTGTTTTGTTTTTTTATTTTTTATTTTTTGGCTATCCAGATTCTGGTGCTTGGTAACCTAAGCAGTATCTGGCATGGAATTCATCACATGAAGTGTGCTCCCAGTCAAACTGGATATTGGTTGGTTACTCTCACAAGTTTTGTGCCACTATTGCCTTAGAAATATTTTGCAGACAGGAATTAATATAGATCACAGGCTTTGTGTTTGGGCTGAAGTTTACTTTTTAATGGGTAGCTAGCAAAGTACCTTTCCATGTAATGGAATCTAGAACATGGAAGATTTTGTATAAGCAATATCTTGACCTCTCCATGTGCCTCAGACTACCTCCTTCTTCTGGGTCTATCTGCATGGAATGGGTCTCTGGTGGCAGGCAGGCAAGGATTTGGTGGATGACAAACAGACTGACAGGAGAGAGTGTGTAGAATCTGAATGTATTTTTCTAAATTTAGCATCAAACTTTTAATACAGAACAAACAAGAGAAGCCAGGCGGGACACATCCATAAGAGTTACAGTGATACAAAACAAAGGATTGTATACATCAAAAGACCAGGGGGACCAGGCAGTTTAAGGAGGAAGCCAGGTGTCAATTGTTAACCCCCACCACCAGGGGTTCCCAGTAAATCCCTGATTATGCTATTCCTTTGGACCTAGTGGAAAAAAAATCCTGTTTCAGGGGGGGGGGGTTGCTCTAGCAGACCTTTTCATGAATAATGTAAAACCACAACCCCCCTATTTCCTAGGCCTTGGTAAATACTTGAATATGAAAGTAACTTCCAGTAAAATACTGTAAGAAAGCATGCAAGACCCTCCACAATATTGCAGGGGTAAATCTGGGGCATTCCTAGCTATTAGAATGCAAGGTTTCAGGAGACTGAGTTTCCTTGAAACTTTTTGCCTCAGGACTGCTTCCAGGTTTCCAAACCTGTAATTTGAGTCACTACTGGAGTAGATGTAGTGTAGAGTCCATGTTCAATGAATTATGTGGGTATAGTCCTTACTGTTAGTTGTTAGAAAGAAAACTATTGTCTTAGCAAAATCCTGGCCTGTTTGGGGATAAAAACAAGATCAGCATGACTGTGATAAAATCTACTGGGAAATGTTTCCTGTGATTCAGCACACGGGGGAGGGAATAGGGGATTTTCTGAGAGGAAATGGGATAACATTTGAACTGCAAATAAAGAAATATGTAATAATAATAATAATAGAAAAAAAGAGGGGAAGATGACTCAGAAAAAAAAAAATGGGACTCGCTCTGCAGCTGTAATTGTTCAGCATTTTACCTAAGAATGGAACAATGCCATAAGATTAGATAAGGCTTTCTCAAGACAGGGCTGCTTTGGCTTTTCTTTTGCTGCTGTTTACTGTGGTTTTGTTTGTTTGATTAGTTGTTTTTTCTTGTCTTCTTTGCTGATCGATTAAAAAAATTATGCGTGTTAAAAAAAAAAAAAAAAAGAACAAAAGAATGTGTTGACCAAACGTGGCAAAAGTAGTACCCTGTGCTGGAAGCAAAGCTGAAAGTCATAAGAGATTACCAGATGGAGCCGGTTTTGAATATGTAAAGGAGTCATAGAGAACAACTGAGGCTTGGCCCTATGTGGCAGAATTGGAGGACCTGAGGAGAGGCCATGAAAGTCTGTTGGTGAGAATGCAGCCAGTTGCATCAGCAGAACCTGGGATTTGAGAGATGCCAAGATCAATGGTTAACTCCCAAGGGCAGCAGCAAAGGAGAGAATCCAGCAGGAGCCTAGAAGACAGGGTGTGTGTGCTGCAGATGGTACAGCCACTGCAGTGACACAAGATTTTCTGGAGGAGATGGATCATGAAAGAATTCCAGACATTAGACACTCACTGAGTTGTTTATTCTGATGGAGTTTGTGTTTCCTATGTTTATATTTAATTGTGCCCTGGTTATTCCCTCTTGAAGTGATAAAGTATTTTGTTTGTTTTTGAGTTTTACATGAGTCCATGATTGAGAAATTTTGAATTTTGAACTTTGCAAATTAGAAGAGACTGGCTATTTTAAAGACAATGAATTTTTATCTGTTTTAATTTATGAAAACTGTGGGATTTTTAAATTTTGTAATGTTTATATTGCAATGTATTCTTAATGTTTAATTTGGGGAAGAACAATAAAGGAAAATTTATGACTTAAAAGTCATGTTTCTGTCTCAAGTTGAGAATGTATCAATTATGCAGTATATATTTATGTCAATTGACACAAGCTAGAATTATCTGAAAGAAAAGAAAGTCAACTGAAAAAATAAAAATATAAAACTGTAATGTAGGGTATTTTCTTAATTAGTGATTGATGGGAGAAGACCCAGCTAATTGTGGGTGTTGTCATCTATGAGCTGTTATTCCTGAGAGTTCTATAAGAAATTCTATTGAGCAGACCATGATGAGCAAGCCAGTAAGCAACATTCTTTCATGGCCTCTGCATCACCTCTTACTTCCAGGTACCTTCCCTGTTTGAGTTCCTGTCCTGACTCCCCTCAATGACAGACTACAATGTGGAAGTAGAAGTTTAATAAATTCTTTATCCACTAACAACAGAAAAAGTAATTTGGTAACTTTGTTATGGAATATGATTACAGTGGGTGATAAATATTTGCTGCATATCCTGAAATCCTAAATTTTATCCCCAAAACATACACTTCCGTTGGCTCAGCTGCCTGTAACTCCAGCTCCAGGAGAGGCAATGTTCTCTGAACTCTTCAAGTACTATATATACTTGAACACACACACACACACACACACACACACACACACACACACACACACAAAATGACTTTTAAAAATAGAAATTATGGTCTTCCAAAGTATCCAAATATGGTTCCTAGCATCCATACTTTACGACTTACAACCAACTGTAATTCCAGATTCAGCATGTATGCCACCTTCTTGGTCCTCCACTGTTATGGGTAATCATGCCTCACATCCATTAACACTAACCCCATCCTGTTATACACACATACATAGAAAGAATTGTAAAAATGAGGTTGACAGAGCCTAAAGAATGATAAATGAAGGAGTCTCTTGGCATTCACAAGTAAGTGTGAACATATGCATTCAATATTCATATACCCACCTATAGAAACATAGGTCAGCACATAAAAGAAGGTTAAATATGTAGTGATACTCAAAGACAATGTAGAAACAGAGTGATGTGGCTTGGTGTTAAAACACTTACCTAGATTTAATGAGGCTCTAGGATTCATTCCTATACCACAAAATGAAACACACACACACACACACACACACACACACACACATTGAAAGAAAGAGAGAAAAAGAAAGAAAAGAGTAGAAAAGAGAAGAGAAGAGAAAAGAGAAGAGAAGAATAGAGAAGAGAAAGTAAACTTCTAGTTATAGAAGTCTCTTAATTAGACAAAATCTCCTTTCTATGAAAGCATAGAATTATATTCAATTTCAACCATTTATTAAATGATAAACCTAAAGAATTGGCTCAGTGACTACAACACTTATGTATGGGCAAACATAAGGACCTGGGATTTGTTTTCCTGAACCAGTGTTTACATCATTTAGGAACCACCACTCTGCTATATTTCCTAACTCAGAAAATATGAAGACAGGAGATTTGAGACTATCCCTATCAGGAGCTCCGGGTTTGAAAACTGGAAGACCTTGTCTCAAAGAATTAGAGAAACTAATGACTTTAAACAATACCCTCAATGGGCTCAATAAAGTGGAAATTTAAGATGAACTTATGGAAAAGAAAGATAGCAAAGAGCCATTTCTGATATATATATATATATATATATATATATATATATATATATATATATATATATATTCTAGTTATATACATAAAAATTTTGGGAACTTAAAGTTTAACTATGACATAAGGTTTATTAGTTGGAATTGATACAGTACAGAATGCCTATTAAGGATTAGATATGATTCATCATTTCCCTACACAGATTGAGGTACTGAATTTGGACTCAAGGAGGCAGTTTCAGAAGGTGATTTAAGCTTTATTTAGAAGATTAATGTACAGTCCCTCAAGAAAGTTTCTATGACTGGATAAGCCTGTCCCCATCTCACTCTCATATCCTCCTTCTGTGATACTGAAACTTGTTCCTATAAACTCTTCCAAAATGCTATGCTCTGCCATGGGGTGCAGCTAAGACCACCATCACTGTAACCTGAGAAAATGTAACCATCTTTCTGCCTAAATTATGTTTATAGTATCAGAGGACTGAGCAATACAAATTTTAATTTCAAAAGCATTTAAAAAATGAAGTTGGAAAGAACCCAGATGTCCCTCAATAGAGGAATGGATACAGAAACTGTGGTACATTTACACAATGGAGTACTACTCAGCCATAAAAAACAATGAACTTATGAAATTCTTGGGCAAATGGATGTATTTGGAGGATATCATCCTTAGTGAGGTAACCCAATCACAAAAGAAGTCACTAGATATGTACTCACTGATAAGCGGATATTAGCCCAGAAACTTGGAATATCCAAGACACATTATGGAAAACAGAAGAAAATCAAGAAGGATGAACATTTGTGGATACTTCATTCCTCCTTAGAATGAGGAACATAACCCCCATGAAAAATTATAGGTACAGCGACAAAGTTTGGAGCTGGGATGAAGGGATGGACTATCCAGAGAGGACCCCATTCGGAGTCCATCCCATCATCGGCCACCAAACCTAGATACTAATGCTCATGCTCATGCCGGCAAGATACTGCTGAAGGGACCCTGATATTGTGGCCTCTTGTGAGGCTACGCCAGTGCCTGGTAAACACCGAAATGGATGATCACAGCCAGCTACTGGATGGAACACAGGGTCCTCAATGGAGGAACTAGAGAAAGTACCCAAGTACCTGAAGGGGGCTGCAACCCTGTAGGTGGAACAACAACAGGAACTAACTAGTACCCCCTGGGTTTGTGTTTCTAGCTGCATTTGTAGCAGAAGATGACCTAATCGGCCATCAGTGGGAATAGAGGCTCCTTGGTCTTCCAAACTCCATATGACCTAGCACAAGGCAAGGCCTGGGCCAAGTAGTGGGAGTGGGTGGGTAGGGGAACAGAGTGGGGGGAGGGGTATGGGAATCTTTCGGGATAGCATTTGAAATGTAAATAAAGAAAATAATAATAATAAAAAAATAAAAAAAAAATGATGTTTCCTAAAGAGAACAGCAGTGGTTTATCCTCTAAGATCAATAATTGACAAATGGAACCTCATAAAATTGTAAAGTTTCTGAAAGGCAAAGGACACTGTCAATAGGACAAAACAGCAACCTACAGATTGGACAAAAACCTTAACAAGTCCACCTAGGGATCCATGCCATCTGCAGGCACCAAACTCCCACACTATTGCTGATGCCAAGAATTGTTTGCAACACAAATCCGCTATGGCCGTTCCCTGATTGGTTCTTCTAGCATCTGACAAATACAGATGCAGATACTCACACCCAACCATAGGACTGAGCCCAGGAAGGCCAATAGAACAGCTAGGGGAAGGACTGAATGAGTTGAAGGGGATTGCAACCCCATAGGAAGAACAATATCAACTAACTGGACCACTCAGATCTTCCAGGGACTAAACCACCAACCAAAGACCATAAATGGAGGGAGCTAGGAGCCCAGATACATATGTAGCAGAGGATGGCCTTATCTGACATCAGTGGAAGAGGAGGGAGGCTTGATGCCCCAACAGTAATTCTAGATGGGTGAAGCAAGACTGGGTGAGTGGGTGGAGGAGCAACCTTATAGAGGCAAAGAGGAGGAGGGAGAGAGGGGATGGGGTGGAATGGGTAACAAGAAGCAGGAATATTATTTGAAATGTAAACAAATAGAATAAAACAATTAAGGAAAAAAAAATCATTATTTCACCTGAAAAAAAAAATGATGTATTTAATGTTGCTCTTTTTTAAACTCCTATAAACTATACAGACCATTGTTGAGATATACATCTTTCACCAGTCCTGAGTTCAACCCTTGCACTAAACCATTAGAAATACTTGTGTTGTTCAAATACCTGAAACTATAGAGGACATTCCTCATAAAAAAAATCACTAGAGAATTTATGTTTTGTTTTAATCAATACCTAGACATCTACAAAAACCCTCATTCACAAAAATTAAGAAAGATTACTAATAAATAGTATTTATTTGGTACCAGTTAATAGAATTCTTGGACAGATCATGTTTTGTTGTTGGAAAAGTATGTTACTACGGCTGTGGTTTGAGAATATACAGATTAACCTACTTCCTGTGCATACTTTCTGCTTGTATTTGTTGAAGATGTTATTTCTGAGCTTTTCTCTTTCTGCTGGTATACTTCTCTGCCGTGTTGGATAATTTAGCCCTCGGAATTATAGAACCAAAGTATACTCTTTATTTAAAACAAAAAACAAAAAACCCTTGTGATGTTAAAAAACATAAGAAAGATGTATGACCACAAGAATAAATTTACATTCATATGTGAAAACTCTAATGGATAATTATATGATGAAATGATTTAAATGTGTTTTAAGTATGTACTTCTAACTTCTGAAACACCCAAAGACCAATGCTATACTCATAATTAAGTGTATAGAAAGTTGCTGTTTTAAATAGAAAACTGCTGTAATTTATTACTCAATTGAAGTAAATGCAAAATAAAAAAAAAATGTGTCTTTTAAACAACAAAGTTCAAGGAAACACAGGCTCCAAGCTAACCCTTATCTCCCTGTTGTAATTAATTTTTAAAATCATATATTTATTCTTTGATAACTGCATACAATTTATTTTTATCATTTATACACCCTTTTTTGCAACCATGCTCAGATCTACTTTCATCTCCCTACTCATCCAAATTTAAGTATTATTTCTTTTAAAAACACGAACAAAAACAAAACAAAAATCTCCTTCATCTTTTATTGTCCAAATGCTCTTGAGATTAGTGGCCCTCCCGAGGACCATGGTTGACATAACAGCAAAAAATCCTGAGTCTCTTCTGTCAGCTATCAAATGCTAATAGCTCCTCATTTAAGAGTAGAATTTCATGCCTACCTCCGCTCCTCTGTGTGTTATATTTTTGTGGATTTATTATGCAAATATTGTACGTGTTCTCACAACTGTGTTTATATGTTCAACTGCCTGTGTCCAGAAAACAGCTTTCTTTTGTTACCTATCACCTCTTACTCTTACAACTTTTCCATTGCCTCATATGTAATGATCCCTGAGACTCCGGCTAAGGGATGTAATACATTTGCTATTTACAGCTGAAGAGTTTGCTGTCTCTCACTGAACTTTGAGCCAGTTGTGGATTTCTGATATAATTGCTATTTATTTCAAACAGAATCTTCGGAGAGGAGCTGAAAGATGCCCCACCTCATTAAGATTGATGTTAATAATTTATATATTTAGCAGAATAATACTAGACTCTCCTATATGGTCTGTAATCCAGAAGGTTTTTGGCTGTTCTAATGGTGCCCAGTATGAGTCCCACCCTGTGAATTGAGCCTTAATCCATCAGTAAGTAGATAGTTTTCCCCTATAACATTCATGTCACTATTGAACTGTGAGAGTATATATCATCATAATTATTTTTATTACAGCTCATAGGGTTCAGAGCTAAATAGGATTGATGATCAGTTTTCTGCTCTTGTAGCATTCATAACAACTTCTACCATTATGAAAACAATTCTGTAAGGATGAACCTTCCAAGTCAATATTAGCTTGATTTTCCATGTTCTATGACTCAAGTATGTGTTATCTTTTGCAATAAGGCATTACTATAAAGTGCTCAAAGGTCACCAAGAACGATAGCAATAGCCTGTAATTTTGGATAATTCTATGAGCCTCAGCAACTCAAAAAGAGAAAATCAATTCAAGGACCTGGGATTTTAATTTGTTCAAGATAAAGTCAGTTATGTCAAATAAAGTCATGTTTGATTTTCTCACTAAAAAGAAAAAAAAAAGGATAGAAAAGAAATAAAAGTATTAAAACCATAAGAATCTTAAAAACGGGTTGAAAGTCTAAACATGCTAATTTAAAACAGGAAAATTTGTGGTAACAAGATGACTGAGTGGGTAAAGGAACAGTGTTGTCAGAGCTGAGGATCTGAATTCAGTACCCAAAATGCAACCAGATGAAGAGCTCCAACAAGATGCCTTCTGGTTTCCATATGAGCACACTCACGTTCTCATACCAACACAATAAACATATGGAATGTATTTTAAAAATATACCATGCTTCCCTTCCCCAGGCAAACATTTGTCTTCTTTATCCTGGTATTACAGCTTTGCCAGGTGACAGAGCAGAAGTAGGTTTTTATAGAAAACTCTATTTCTTGATAGGAAAGTAAGTGACAAAATCCTGGGATTGATTTTCTGTGGAAATGAAGTGTGCATATTTGTCATTCCCTTGGGCATTTTAATATTCCAACAAGCACTTTGGACTGGAACCAAAGTGCACTTTGCTATCTGCCCCCGACTATCATGTTTGAACCATTGTGTGAAACTAAAGAAATCCACAAAACTGAATCCACATCTATATCTCTCTATTTTCTAATCACTGGTGGCTCACCTGCCAAACATTTACTCAATTCTAGTGTTTTTTTTTTTTTTTCTTTAATGTTGTGTTCAGCATGCATTCATCTATTCCCATTCCTAGCATGTTCATTCGCCTAATTTTTCAAATTGTCTTTGTGTGCAATCATGCAAGAAAAGCACAGAAAGATAAAACCAAACGTAAAAACCCAAATATTTGCATTGTCTTTGAGTAGAAGTCTTCAGAAGGCATAAAATTTCTTTAGGTCCTATTTATTTAAATATAATGAAAATTAAAAAAATTTTATGACGAATAGACCAAAATTTAAACTATAAGCTTTCAAAACCATCTTTATTGGTCATATTAACCATATGTAAATATCTCTGTACATATAATATCTTATAATTAATCATTTTAATCATACCTAATCTTTAACCATTTTATTTTTCAATATAGTTCTTATCATTTATTTTTCTCTACACTATTGCAGATTAACCTTGCTCTGTATTACTCTTTTGAACACACACACACACACACACAAACACACACACACACACACACCACCTATGTCTGTTCACTAACTGCAAAGCAATAGCAGAGAAAGCACCCTTCCACATGACCAGCCCAGACTGTTGTATTGAATCTTTCCTGTTTGCAGTTGGTTTCAGCATTATGAATCTGTGCCATCCCTGGACTTAAAACCAGCAGGATCGATACCCATAACATCCTGTGTATCAGGTGTATCCATCTGTAAAGCAAGCATTGGAAGGGTCAGCAACAACTTGTAGATAATAAAACTGTCCACTTGACGACTTGCTTAGGGATGCTAACCCGCAGCTTGTTATTCTCTCTGTAATTGAAGCAGTTTCTGTAAGGAATAGACAAGGTCATATAAGCATTGGGAAAAATGTGAATGAGTCAATGGTAGATATTAACTAAGAGGTGACAGTTAAAATTTACACAAAAGGTGCCTTTTACTAACATTTCTTCTTCTCTCAGGACTTCTGATACTCTTCTATAGTTTCCTGTGATCTTCTATTTAAATACACAAACCTCATGTCCAGGACATAAGGCTCTGTATGGAAGGGAAAGATGATGGAGATGATGATATGAAATATCTCTTACTCTTTCTATGGAGAGGTGGTTTACTAACTGCAAAGACATTCCCAGATCATTAGTTTTTTTCAGTAAAATTCTGATAACTGTGTTTTGAGGCTCATTGGAATTCTGTATTGTTCAGAAATGTTATCCAATAATGTAACCTGAAAGCAGTGAGAAAAACTTTATATAATAATTAAAAACTTTTTACATGACATTTTTGTTTCATACTTGATTATTGCCTGCACAGTTTCAATTACAGAATGACCATAATAGGCACTGCTCTTTCTTATAAGCACCTATGCAGTAATTATTAGTACTGTGTTGATTTTATTAACAGGTTGTTAAAAGAAAACCTATACCTAAGATTTTTTCATAAGAATATTAGACACACCTAACACTATTCTTTATCTACATTCATCTATATTACTTCTTTTTCTACCTTTTTGTTATATATTCTGATATTGCTTTAGTTTATATATTCAAAATATCATGAACTGTATCATTTACTATAAGAGAAAGTGATAAAAATTATTTTGTGGCTAAAATTGAAATAATAAGAGGATTAAATCCAGTTTACTAATATTTCCCCATACATCTCCAATTTACACTGTAATATTAATTTATTCCTTTTACTTCCATACATCAGAACTGCCATCATATTGTACTTATAACAAAGGAAAAACTAATCAAATTATTTATATCTTGGTTTTGAGAACACAAATTAAAGACTCCACAAAATTCCAGCTACATACCAATAAGCTGCTTGAAGCAGGAGTAGGCAATTTTCCAAAGTGACCACATTTGATTAAGGCATGCAGGGAGCTCAGCCCCTGAGAAACTGCAATCAAATCTGTATTTCTGAAAGAACACAAATAACTCTCCAAAAATTTCCTTAAATTCGAAGCCCAACCTCTCACTCAGTATAAAAATAAGACCTGAGGAAACAAACCTGAGATGTGAACATCCTATGGGAGTCAACCTGAACTAAGCTCAGTAGATCTAGTAATTTCTAAACTCAGATACAGACATCTATGTCTAAGGAGAACATTACCAGGTGCCCAGATGGCCACATGGATGGCTGCATCCAAACTGCAACATTAAAATACAGACAGGGTAAGCAAAAACAACAAGCACAATTTGAAACTAGGAACAGCTCAGCTGGCAAGTGTCCAGTGCTGGAAGACCCCCTAAAGAGGGGCAGACCCTTTATGATTCATATGTAGAAACTGAACACCACAGACCTCCTGGTCAATGAAAACTGCATTTGGTCAAACAGGTTGACCTGGAAATATAGATGGCAGCACACAGAGTTAAATTCATAAACAACTCAGAGAGAAGAATTGTAAAAGACAGAAGCAGAAAGCTGCCTATAGTTTAACTGGTCCATACTTCTCTATAGAATGAGGTTATATTTGTGTTTTCCAACATCCAAGGACATAGTACCTATTTCTTTAGAGAATAAAGAAATGTTTCGCAACACCCAAGATCAATTTGGAAAATGTGGTTCCTCTGATCAACGGCCACAAGATATGTGGTGTATAAGTAAAGGAAACTCACTATAAATAGAAGTTATACAGAGCCTCCATGGGTTCAAACCATGCAGGATACCAGCCCTGGAGTCAAGGAGATAGATACAAACCTCCATCCCCAACCAAGAAGCTGTTTTCACCTGACAGCTACTTGCAAAGGAAAAATTACTTTCTCTAATGAAGTCTCACTGGGTATGCAAACTACATTTAAAGGCAGTCTCCATGTCCATCAGTGGACAGAAAGAATGAATAGTACTTTTGCAGAATTTTT
The DNA here is from genome assembly GCF_900095145.1 of Mus pahari. NCBI lineage: Eukaryota > Metazoa > Chordata > Mammalia > Rodentia > Muridae > Mus > Mus pahari. The sequence goes on from NC_034593.1 coordinate 68,856,004, forward strand.
CTCTTATATCACTTTGTATGATCATTGATTGTCTTACTCATATATTATGATGTCTAGTTTTGAATTTAATGGATTTCTGTGGTGTTGTTTCTTTGTTTTAATTCTGTTTGTGTTGCTGTAGTTTTCCTGTCTGTTTGCTTTCTAAGGAGAGAGAATGAAAGTATTTGGTGTTGGGTAGGGAGAGGGGGGATTTGAGAGGAGTTGGGAGATGGGAAATCATGATCAGATTATATTATATGAAAACATTAAAACTGAAAGTTGACCGTAGCATGGTATCATCCACCTTTATCTCCAGAACTTGCGAGGCAGAGGGCAGTTGATTCTCAATGAGTTCAAGAGCAGCCTGATCGATAGTGAGTTCCAGGATGGCCAAGGAACTAAAGAGAGACCCTGACTGGGGGAAAAAGTAAAGTTCATTTCTTATGACTACCTAACGTTTATAGCATTCCAAGATTTTAATTAGAAGACAAGCAATTTTAACTTTGCCAGAAGTCTGGGAAATCGCATGTGCTCATATTAAAAACTATTGCTTCTAACTGTCAGTGGGAAAGAGTTTCCATTGAATGAGGCTAGGAAAAAATGGCCAATATTTTTGGTCATTTTCTTTTGAAATGCTGGTTACAAGATAAAAAAAAACATGAGTGATGTTAATCTAAAAACATTTGCAACATTAAGTTTCAAAAATACAAAGGAAAAACTGTACAGCCTTATATGTGTATTTGTGGTTAAATGTGGCATCAATGCTGCCATAAAACATACTAAGGGAGAACTCCTCCCTAGGGTAACATATAAATCTAATAAAATATCTAATTAGAAAAGTTACTGATGAAAGGTTATGCTGTTACTACACATGACTAAAGATTTTACAATAAATATCAATTTCTGTCCAAATATTGACATTATTTGTACAACTTAAGAAATCATTATTAAAAATTAAATTGAAATATGAAAATAAGTGTTTTCATTGACACATACAAGTTTTAATCATATACTAGTGTCAGTTCAAATAAAAATGTAAAGCCATTTTGGCCATTTCCCTCTAGTCACTTCCACTAGAGTGTGTAGAAATCAAGAAAGATTTTTCTGGATTTCTAATATATAAGTAATATACGAGACTAGGTCTTGCAAACATTATATGCCCCAGTACAGGGGAACACCAGGGCCAGGAAGTGGGAGTGGGTGGGTAGGGGAGCAGGGTGGGGGAAGGGCATAGGGAACTTTTGGGATAGCATTTGAAATGTAAATAAAGAAAATATCTAATAAAATTTTAAGAAAGAAAAAAAAGAAATATAACTAGATGCTAATTTTGAAGAAATAGTTGCACATTACAGAAAGATAAGGAAATAAAGGTTGAGAAAGGGGGTAATTATATTTTTATAAATATACTAGGTATAAAGTTAATATTTTCTTAGTCATTATATTTTTCTTTTACACATTTAGTTATGAGCTGGATATATTATCATTAATATTACTTGGGTCACAAATACTTTTCTTTTACATTTATTTATTAATCAGCATATGTGTCTTTCTTTGTGTGTGTGTGTGTGTGTGTGTGTGTGTGTGTGTGTGTGTGTGAGTGTGTTGGCATGCATGTATGTGCCATGGTACATGGGAGGTCAGAGTGCAACTTATATGATTTGATTCTTTCCTTCGGTACTAGAGGTTCCAGAGATCATATTCAGGTTAACAGCCTCAGTGATAAGATCCTTTCTTTACTTGAGGAAACACCTCTTTATCCCCATACACTAAGTTTGCTTCTAAATTCATTAGTTGGTACATTGGTTTGAAAGAAATTAGGCTCATATTCTTGAATGTTTGGTTTCCAGGGGGTGAACCATTTGGGAACAATTAGGAGTAATAACGTTGTTGGGGAAGGTATGAACTTGGTGGAGGAGATGTACACTTGTTGGAGCATGTGTGGTACTAGAAGTGGGCTTTGGAGTTACAAAAGCCTGTGTTGTTCCCATGTCTCACTCTTTCTTCCTCCTGCCTGAAGATCAAGGTGTAATGATTCTGCTACTGCCCCACCACCATGCCTACCTGCTGACCACAATTCTTCCTACCATGATGATTATAGACTATGAAAGTGTAAGCAAGCCTCGAATTAAAGGCTTACATTTATATGCTTACTTGGTCTTGATGTCTCCTCACCGCAACAGAACAGAGGATAAGATAGTTAATAAAGTGTTTTACCAAGTGAGCATGAACACCTGAATCAGTACCGATATAAAAAGAACACACATAAATAAACATAGTTCTTGACAGGCAGAGGCAGGAAAGTCCCAAAGGCTTGTTGGCTAGCCAGTTTAGCCTAAATCATCAGGAGGATTTCATGAGGCATGTTGCTTCAAAAATAAGTAGGGGAATGATTGAAAAAGACACCTGATCTCAATTGCTGTCCTCTAAATACACATGTGTGCATTTGTGCATTCACACATACTACCCCCTCACACATTTCTCACTCACTCTTACAAACACGAGAACTCAAATATACACATACAATAAAATGAAGTAGGAAATATTTCAGGTTGTAGAAATAACAATAAGGATGAGATAGCTGAAACAAACCTGAGGATGGAAATAGGTGAAATTTTCAGATTTCTAAAGTGATAGCACTTTATATTATAAACAGATGATTGGTAATGAAAAATAATAGCAAATATACAGTAGTTTATATACCAAATTTCATAGCTTATTACATGAAAACTATAAGATATCTACCTGTGTAATGTTTCAAAAGTAATTTTTGTGACCCCAGTATTTCCAAGCAAAACTGTACTATTCTGTGTCTCATTCATATTAATGAAGAGGAAGAACATGTAGAACTCTGGGCTTTGCCATCATTATAAATTCTACTTGGGGAAGATAATGAAGCATTTCTGGCAATGTAATCCATGGTCATTTCATTTTTGTGTGTTCTTGCAGTCACCTGGCCTGTAGATCGGAGCTTATTAGACCTTGCTTGAGTGATTGTTACAAGAGTACTATTCTCTTGGGTTATGTCTAAGGATCTTTGTTCAACTCTATTATTCTGTATTATTTGAACCACAGCTGACCTCAAATATCTCATTATTTTAGATGAACACAACAAACTGATTAAAAAGTTTATATGATGGTGTACTTTAAAGTCATACTTCACATACCCAAGCACAGTGTGTGTATTCCTTCTGTTAAAATGGAAATAAGCTTAAATAGTACTTATAAAATTACCTATATAATGACAATTTTACAACATTTATTTTGTGGCCAGCAATATGAGGGAATGCTTTCAAATAAATATTATTTAATCATTATATTGTATTCACCATAACTTATTTTCCATTGTTTTAAATTTTAAGATATAGATGAACTGCATAGAGGTGAGGGATGAGAAGTTACAGTGAAAATAGCAATAATCTCTAATTATCTGAAATATAAGCACTATATATAGGTAATTAGGAAGAAACAATATCTCACATGGAATCTGTTTTCCCCCCTGTAAAGACACTTTGTGACTAACAACTGTGTCAGCCTATTGTACTTTGAAAATGTCATCATTCAAGATGCCTTTTTACTGCCTACATATCAAACTTTGCAGTTTAACAAATGATACATTATATGATGCTATTTCTTCCTCCTAATCTCATAAATGCCTAGGAGCTGGGGCTCATTGCTCCTGCCCAATATCCTCAGAGGATTATAAAATAAAAAGGCAGCTCAGAGTTCAGGAAAAATCAAAAAACCCAATATTATATATATTGACTACTTAGGGCTTTCATTCCACTACAAATTCAGAAAAAATGTAAGCTGAGATATCATAACTAGAAGTTGTCTATACAAATTAGTTATTGTGGGGAAAGGAGAATGTGAGTAAAGAGGGTGGAAGCAAAAGGGAGGGGAAAAAAGAAAAAGCATATTTTCATAACATGAAAACTGCTGTATTATAGCATTTTTAGAAAGAACTGTATTTAGTAGTCGTCGTCTTTGTACATTTAGAGTATTTTATCAAACATATTAGGCAGAATAATATAAGTTTCTATGCAAATACTTAAGGCTCATAATTCAAGAATCCAGGAAACTCAAAATGTCAGATTTCAGTCAGGAAGAGGAGATCTCAATTTCTTAGTCAACACTCTGTTTCAGAGTCCTCATAAGGCATAGTCAACAGGCAAGCTTCCTCTGAATGTCTTCAGCAAGGCAGTCACCTCACACAGGAATGTTATTTCCTCATGAGACAATCTCCCCCACCTGTGGAAGACCTCAGTTCTGTTACCTTTCCCTGAATGGACACACTGAGAGATTCAGGAATTTAGATGACATGAAGAGCTATTGCCATTGACTTTATGATGCTGAAATTATAGTATGATTTATTACCTCAATATCATATTCAAGTTATCCTTAAGAAAAAGAAAATAAGCTGGGCGTGGTGCCACACGCCTTTAATCCCAGCACTTGGGAGGCAGAGGCAGGTGGATTTCTGAGTTTGAGGGAAGCCTGGTCTACAAAGTGAGTTTCAGGACAGCCAGGGCTATACAGAGAAACCCTGTCTTAAAAAAGAAGAAGAAGAAGAAGAAGAA
>NC_034593.1:68861997-68906361 GCF_900095145.1 Mus pahari
TTGGTATCTATTGTCATACATTAAAATTGAAAAATTAAAAATATTTATGTGTTCATTAACGTGAAAGAGGTTCAGGACTGGAAAGATAGTTGAACTGAACTGGCTGCTCTTCCTGAGGACCTGGCGTCGATTCCTAGGACTGGTGGTTGTGAAGTACAGGATAGGTGCTGAAGATTTAACCTGCAAGAGGGTTTATCATTGTTTTTAAGTGCTGTGCCATATTATCAAGACCCACATTTTATCATTTTTATGTTTGTTATTCTTCAATTTCTGAAATGTGAACTTTCACTTATAGAAGATATTCTGTAACATCCCCTCATGACAAGATTTTATTGTATTATAAGGAGAATATATAACTTCTAGGGAATGGAACTAGTCTGGTGCAATATAAGGAAAACCCCATTTGTGACCAGCTCACCAAGAGCTTTACTGAGAACTAGAAGAAATACTTCAGTCATCTCTAATGAGCAAAAGCAGAAGGCACCTTATAATGAAGCAGTTAGCTCTGGAACTTTAGAAAATTCCACTGGACCCTTCCTTTCCTGGAAGCAAAAGGTCATAAAGAACATAGGCACCCCTCCCCTGTGGAAGGGGGGGCTAATTACATTCCTCAGACCACAGGGAGGAGGGACTGACCACTGGCCACCTGCAGGCGTGATTAAAAACAAACAAACAAACAAAAAAACCCTCTGCATTGTACAGGGCCATCTACCTCATTCCCTTTAGAAAAGTCACGATACTCTGTTGGTCACATTTTGCCAAATGGCTGCTGCTTGGAGAACTGTATAAAGGCTTGCTGGACAGGCTGAGCGGATGGTCTTTCTCCCTCTCTCTATGTGCAGGGCAACACCAACATGTTGGAACAATAAATTCCTCTTGCTTTTTACATCGATTCCTGGCTCTGCATCATTCACTCAGGGAGTCCACAGTAAGTTAAGGCTCGCCAGAGTCTTAACAATAACAGTACATGAAATTTCTGGGATCCTGTTCTAGGTCCTCCTGTGACCAAATACAATGGAATCACATTTTGCGAAGCTAAAGGTAAAATCATCACAACCAACAGTTAAAAAAATAGGGAAAGGTCCTTTTCCAGCAGCAGGCAAGGAGGACATGGGAAATATTTTCACAATGCCCTCATTGACAAAGGAGGCATATACACTTATCCAGTAAGCCTGTTCATTGCATGCAGAGCATGTTCAGTGAAGTTTTTAGTTGGAAATGAAAGGAAGGATACTTTGAACTTTCAATAATAAAATCCTTTCTCTGAAGGTACCTCTCTAGTTTAGTCACAAACACTACCCCTAAAATTTATAAAATTCTTCTTTGTAGAAGAAAAAGGAAAGAAAAATAAAAAGAAAAGAAGAAGAAAAACTTCTTCAGCATTTTAACAACTCAGCCATAATTTGGATCGTGATCTGATTTTAATTTCTCATATACATTTTTAGAAAACTCCATGGCCTCTGATCAAATGGATGATATCAGAAAGCAAGGCTGCACCCTAAGCTTACTAGTTACCTATATGTTGAATATATACCTGTCTACTCAGGAATGCACCCCATACAAATGGCCCATAGTATAGAGCAACTTGTTCTCCCTCAACTTCCACCAAACACAGGCCTTTACACTTTGTCCTGGAGTCAGCTCTCTGAACTAGCCTGCTGTTTTATTTTTTTTCCATACATTTCACTAAATCCTTTCCTTGTCTTTTCATGCTTCTCATAACTTCTTTTGCCACGTATGTCTCAAGCATTCTCAATTTGATTTCATACAGTGCACTCCTTGAACACTGCTTAATCCTCAAACCAAGCAAGCAAGATCTGAAGGAAACAGGACTATTTTGGATATACCTTGAATAGCTTTCAGACATTATGAGGCACTTAAATTCTAAACTGACTGGGAAGGTCCGCTACATTCAGGAATTAGTAAGGATAAAATCATTAAAGGGGTTGGACCTACTTATGGTTTGGTGGAATCCTAGAGAGGAAAATCCCTCATTTCTCTGTCTTCACTGCAACACTGCTACAATTTTATAGAAAATAATGCAAAAACGTGTGTGTGTGTGTGTGTGTGTGTGTGTGTGTGTGTGTGTGTGTGTGTGTGTGTATGTGTGTGTTTTCTGTGTGCCTGGGTACTACAAATTTAACTGTGAATAGGTTATCAGACCTGTGTGAGTTCTCTTCATGGGAGGTCAATTCCTCCTGTGACTGCAGAAGGACTTCAAACTTTACCTACTATCTCTCAGAAAATAGGACTCCTATAGCAATTTTAATCCTTTAAGATGTTATTTTAGTAATTTAGAGGTACAGGAGGAGCGTCTCTTTAGTTACTGCCTCTCCTGCATAAGATCACTGTTGCAAAAATGACACATTTCTGAATGCAGAAATGCACTAATGTGGAATTCCGATTTTCAGGACCCTATGTGTGAGATTCTATGCCAAGGATGCATATGTTTCCCCTCCATGAATCCCACTTTCTTTTGGGAGAAGACAATATTTATAAAACCAGTGGGTTTTCATAGCAAATCCTTACTTTTCAACAGTACAGGCATCAAAAGAGCTTTCCCTGATTCCAACACTGTTGGCCATTGTATTAGTCAGGGTTCTCTAGAGTCACAGAACTTACGGATATGCTCTATATAGTAAAGGAATTTATTGATGACGTACAGTCTGCAGTCCAAATCCCAACAATGGTTCAGTAGTAGCTGTGAATGGAAGTCCAAGGATCTAGCAGTTGCTGAGTCCCACATGGNNAGAAGGCGAAAGAGCGAGAGCCAGACTCCCTTCTTCCAATGTCCTTATATGGTCCCCAGCAGAAGGTGTAGTCCAGATTAAAGGTGTGTGCCACCACACCTTTAATCCCAGATGGCCTTGGACTCGGAGATCTCCCTGTCTTAATCTTCTGGATTCAATCACCACTGTGTCTCAAGATCTCTATACCAAGATCCAGATCAGAAACTTCTATCTCCCAGCCTCCAGATTAGATTCACTGGTGAGCCTTCCAATTCTGGATTGTAGTTCATTTCAAATATAGTCATGTTGACAACCAGGAATAGCCACTACAGCCATGTTTTCTCAAAAAATGTAAAGGAGCAACCCAGAAAATACTTGCAAAGACTTCATCCTAAAAATAAGTACATGGAGAACTAAGAGAGTCACAGGATTAGCAATGGTTCTCATAATATTGACATGGAGAGTTGAAGGGCCATCAAAACCAAGATTCAATTTAAAGAGAGTGACTTTTAGGGGAAAAGTGACAATGAGGAAAACAAGCACATTAGAAAAATAAAATCACCATCCAACATCCAAATGTCAGGCAACTGACCCAAAATTCTAAAAGAAAAAGAAAAAGCCCATTTATCTTGGCTCCCCCTTGACATTATATATCCTCAGCCTTTAATAAGATCTCACAGCTGTGCTGTATTTTAAGGATTTAGTAAAACGCAAGAACCAGACTCAGAGATGACAAAGGCGTTGGAATTATCTGACTGAGAATAGTTTAATATAGAAGATTCCTTTTTGTGCAAGAACAGATGGACTTTGTAGGTGAAATGAGAGCTCAAGAAAACTCTGCCAGTACACATATATCATACTATAGGAAGATACCCATACACTGATAATAATCTTAGATTTTGGCAGAAACTCATCAGTTGCAGGTACAAAAATAAATAATAAATCAATCAAAAAGTATTATAGAAATAGCAACAGAAATAATAGTAGGGGTCTTAGTTTACAATACAATATACCAAGCTCAAATTTTAGAGTGTAAACCATTTAGTTAAGGAGAAAACCAAAAGAAAAGTGAGAGAAAAGAATATCATTAGCCAAAGAAATATTTGCTATAATCTTGTTTAGGGTGTTTTAAAATTAAAGCAATAGAAAAAGCCATATTAAGAGAAACTAGGAAATAATGAAGAATTTAACACACACACACACACACACACACACACACACACACACACACACGCACGCACACACAGAGTATGTATAGATACATGCACACATATACAGTATTCTGATTTAATTGCATAAAAAATTTAAAATCTTGCAATTATAAAAGAAAAGTGGACTTTAAATACAAATAAACAGGGAAAGAATCATATTATACTTCTTTAGGAAAGTCTTGAGAGAGGAAGAGAGTTAAAGAAAATGAAATACTCTGTTTTTAAGGACAAAAAGGAACAAAAGCAAAAGTAGTCTTGAAGTATTTTCATAATTAGAAATCCACAAATTTAAATTTGATAAGAATTTAATAAAGGATTTAAAATAAGTGTCATGGACTCTGTTTTAAAAAAGCATGGAAGATTAAATGCTAATTTATTTTGTTATTTTCTTTTATTTAATTGAAAATAGAATCTTTCTCATACAACGCTTCCTGACCACACTTTCCCTTCACTCTGCTCCTCCCAGCTACTTCTCCTCCAGATTCACTTCCCTGATGAATTCCTCTTCAGAAAAAAATCAGACAGCCAAACAATTTAAAACAAAGTTGAGTAAGCCAAGGCCAAGGCCCTCATATCAAGTCTGGACAAGGCAGCCCTATAGGAGAAAGAGTCTAAGATAGACTTGTTCCTACTGTTATAATATCTGTTAAAAAACAACAAAACAAAACAAAACAAAACCTTGTTACTCAAAGAAATAAAAGTAATGAAGAACAATAGTTTCTTTTCTAATTCTTAATTAATAATTATTCAAAAATATCATCACTATTCTGGGTAATTATAGCATATGAACAATGAACTTAATGAGAACAATACTACGAGAGGAGGTGGAAAGGATGAACTTTACATGTTCTAAATAGTATTGGAGTTGCATTTGAAATTTAATTGGTATTTGTGAATGCAACTTGTTTGCTTATAATGTAGATGGCTAACTCTTGATTAGCAAATAAATATTTGCTAAAGACAATTTTCATGATAAAATAGAGTTGTATAAAATTTACAATGTGCGTGGTGATTTATCCCATTTTGTCAACGTCTAGGCTGATGGTAAGCAATGGAAATTAAATAAATAATGGACAAGTACAATCTATAACAAAACCCAGAAAAGTTGAAAGAAAGGGAAAATAAAACATGAAAATATGAGTATGGAATAAAAAAATTACAAAGATGAAAAATACTATATCAACCTCAAAATAAACTAAAATATAAATGATATAAATTTGGGGATTAAAAGTTTGAAATGGAGAAACTATATTAAAGAATCCCATACATTTTCCTCATCAAACCATATTGAAATATAAAATGACAAGTTTAAAATGGACAAATAACTTCCACTATGCTGTGGCGCCATCTGTGCTGTGGGTGCTGTAGAGTTGGCCCTACTTCCTCTAGCATGCAGCATGGCTTTCTGTAGTTGATGGCTTATGATGGGGATATAGATGGAAGGCTCACCTTCCCATGGAAGGTTGAGCACTCAGTGTTTGTTGGTGCTCCAATAAGTAAATGGACAATTCAAAATGATATTTGTGTGTGTGTGGACAAGACAAAACAGAGCAGACATGTGAAGATTTGGAGGTGAGTGTGACTGGGTTGCATGATTCAAGATGCAATCAATAAGAAATAAGAAAAAAAAGACAGAAGAGCAATAGTGAGTTAGGCAGCCATAATCCTCCCACTAAATCCTACTCTATGCTAGTTAGCAGTGTTTTATTTTGTTTCTTACTCTATTTTGAAGAAGCATTATCCTTCAAACCATTTCTAAGTCAAACACCTCAATTTTCTTTACCAGAGAAAGTCAACTCAAAGTTTCTATATCATTCACCAATACAAAACAAGAACCACTAAAGGGCTGGAAACACCATAGATGGCAGGGTAAGCATGTTACCTCCCACTTAATTTTACTCATAAAATGAGCACAATGATGCAGGTGTCTTAGAAGAGTGTAGAAAGAATAAATAGCATCAAGTAAAGCATTTGGAGTAATTATTGATTCGCAATGATTACTTCTTATTTTTCTGTCAATTACAGTACACCCTCTCTCTCCCTTTCTCTTGAATTAATAAACAAGAGAAAATTTCCACACTAAAATTGTATTGAGGTTGTAAGTATCTGTATCATGTATGTGATGACTAATGGTACTAACTTCTTTTATATATTCTGTACATTGTGTTTGTATTCTGTAATATAATACCAGCTCACCATAAATTGCTATTTTAACCACACATTCTAATCACTGAAACAAAAATGAACCAAAATGTTATTGAACATATTGTAAAACAGGACACAAAAAACTCACATGCTCTAAATTTATATCATAATCTTTTTTATTATTATTATTATTATTATTTTCTTTATTTACATTTCAAATGCTATCCCGAAAGATTCCCATACCCCTCCCCCCACCTCTGTTCCCCTACCCACCCACTCCCACTACTTAGCCCAGGGCTTGCCTTGTGCTAGGTCATATAGAGTTTGGAAGACCAAGGAGCCTCTATTTCTACTGATGGCCGATTAGGCCATCTTCTGCTACATATGCAGCTAGAAAAACAAACCCCGGGGGTACTGGTTAGTTCCTGTTGTTGTTCCACCTACAGGGTTGCAGCCCCCTTCAGGTATTTGGGTACTTTCTCTAGTTCCTCCATTGGGGACCCTGTGTTCCATCCAGTAGCTGGCTGTGAGCATCCATTTCGGTGTTTACCAGGCACTGGCATAGCCTCACAAGAGGCCGCAATATCAGGGTCCCTTCAGCAGTATCTTGCTGGCATGAGCATTAGTATCTAGGTTTGGTGGCTGATGATGGGATGGACTCCCGAATGGGGTACTCTCTGGATAGTCCATCCTTTCATCTTAGCTCTAAATTTTGTCTCTGTACCTATAACCTTTCATGAGAGTTATGTTTATCATAATCTTTATTAGTCAACTGTCACTGCTGAGAAAAACTAATGAGAAAATCAACTCACCACAGGAATGGTTTCCCTGGACTCCTGTTTTCAGAGCCTTAATTGGCTGCATGCTTTGGGCTATGGTGAATGTCATTGCAGGGAGCATATGGTGGAACAATGTTGCTCCTGTCATGGTGACCATGAAGTAAAGGAGAGAGAGGAAGTTGCGGGGGACAAAGAAAACTCTTCAAGATCATGTGCCCAATGAACTACTTCTTCCAAAGCCCTAACTTCTGAGGTTTTCAGCATTTTTCAAAAACATTTAGTTATGCATCTATAAGTGGATTGATGCACTCACAAAGTCAGTGACATCATGAGCTATCTCAAAGTTCCATCTTTCAACACTGCTCCACAGAGAACTAGCATGATATCTCAGGACCAAATCATAACATCTACTTACTACCACTGTGATATTGAGAAGACCATAGACCTTCTCTATGCCTGAGTCTTTTATCTTCAAATTGAGAGCATTTGTTGATCACATAGAATTCTTAATGAGAATTAAATGAACAATGTATATGTAAAGCTGTAAAAATTCTGCCTTGCACATAGTGTGCACTTATGTTTACTATTTTGTATTTGTATTTGTTAATAAAATGTTCATACTGAAAAATTTGTATTTTCTCATGAGTGCCCCAAATTCATTTGATATTTGAAATTCAACATTGTCTATCTATTTTTATTATATCATATTAATTTAAAAATACATATGGAAAGTGAAAGAATAAGAAAACTTTTATATAATATATATGTGTATTTTAATATTCACCTATACCAACAATTGAAAGAAAGCTAGAGTTACTTTGCTAACTTCAGAGAGACTGGACTTCAGTCCACTTAAGATGATCAAGAGTAATAGGATGTGATACTGAAAAAGGTTAACTTTTTTTTCAAAAGGATGTCACAATCTTGAATGTGTGTGCACCTACTATCAAAGTGTCAGTATGAGGGAGGCAAAACTGAAAGAGTTACAAGAAGAAATAAATATACCCAGTTATTACCATTGAGACTCAACAACTCCTCTCAGGAATTATAGATCAACTCATCAGGAACTCAGTACACATAGAATTGATCTGAATTGCTCCTTCATTCATCCTGACCTAATTAATATATAAAGAATATACTTCAACAAGTCTTCAGTAGCAAGTGTATATTTGTCAATATCCAAGCATTATTCCCCAAGAAAGGCAACATTATGGGCCATAAATAACTACCTTTAAAAACAATGAAGAGAACAGAAATTACGTAGTTATATCCTTGGTCCACTATGCTATGAAACAAGAAGCCATTGTCACATCAAGATCTGGAAAGTCTTCCAGCATTTGGAAATTAAAGCCAATGTTTTATACAGATTTTAAATTTCAAGGAAAATATTTCAATTATTTTCAACCAAATAAAAAACTTCATATGACTAATCAAATTTAGTTTATTGTGAAGTGGAATAAATTAGTAAAGTTCTAAATACATAAGGCATTTATTTAATGAAGATGTTATCCCAGCTCAGCTCTGCAAGGACAGTGGAGCTAGCTGACCCAGACACTTAAGAAAACATGTGCAAATATGAGAGAAAATGACAGTTGAAGCTTCATAGCAGGTAGGTTAATTCTGGGGGAATCTGTTGAACAAAGTAACATACTGAAGGTTGTGGACAACCATCTTTCTATTGTGCTGAACCTAAAATATGATCCATACCCGGGGAGAACCATCCTTATTGCACTGTTCAGGCCCAGTGGCCATGGCTGGACCAGAAGTCTTTTATGGAGGTGAACATTTTAAAGTTAGGCGAGGTAAGAGTTGACAAACCTTTCCATTTTGCCCCTCTTTTCTTCCATTAATTCATTTATTCACTTTGCATTCCAATTTCAGTCCCCCTGTCTTCCTAGTCTCCCATCATATCTCCCATTCCCTCCTGTCTCCTCTGATAAAGGAGAAGACATCTTCCCCAGATATCAACCCACCCTGGAATATCAAGCCACTATTAGACTAGACACATCCTCTCCCACTGAGAACAGACAAGGCAGTCCAGTTAGGAGAATGGAATGCACAGGTGGTGACAGAATCAGGTCCAGTTTCTAGTTCACTTGTGGGTGACCCAGATGAAAACAAAGCTGCATGTCTGCTACATATGTACAGGAAGGCCTAAGTGCAGACCATGTATGTTCTTTGGTTGGTAATTAAGTACCTGAGAGTCTCAAAAGTCCAGGTTAATTCACTCTGTTGGTCTTCTATGGCTTCCTGCTCCCTCTTGGTTCCTCCTGACACAGCAGCCATGGAGGGATGTTAACTCACTGGCTTGCTAGTGTTCAGTCCTGTCTTCCTTTGATGATGAACAGCAATATGGAAATGCAAGCTGAATAAATCCTTTCCTCCCCAGTTTGCTACTTGGTAATGACATTTGTGCAGGAATAGAAACCCTAACTAAAACAAATTGGTACCAGCATAGTGGGATATTCCTCTGACAGCATGATCATGTTTTGGGGAAAAGTGTAGAAGGACTTTGGAATTTTGGGCTAGAACAGTGATTGGGATGTTAAGAACTCTGTTGGATGTTCTGTAGGAGCTTGGAAGATAATGCTGAGAACAGTGATAACAATGGAGGCCTGGCTTGTGAAATTAAAGAAGATTAAAGACTCTTATCAGGTCCATTGCTATTTTGATTGTGAAGATTATGAGGTTTTAGTTAGCTGGGGCTGAAGAATCAGCTGTGATTAACAAGCTACCAGAACTACTACTAATGTAAAAGCTTGGCATTTCTGGGACAATTAATGCTTAGCTAGAGCAAAGAAATTAGTAGTGATGAAGAAGAGACCAGCATCACTGAGGTGAAATCTCCTGGGAAGTGTTTTCTGAGAGCACAAAAAAGCTATATTCTAGAGATAGTCAAGGTTGTACCTTGTGCTTCAGCTACAGTAGGAAATGTTCAAGAGTCCCCTAGGTGGTACTGACTTAGAAGCCATGAAGGGGTCAAGAAGAACACCTTAGGGTGGCACTGTGAGGGGTCATGGAAAATAATTGGTGAAGGTGTAGCCTCAGTTGTTGATGGCCCAGGACTGAAGGGGTCATGCAAAAGATTTTGAGGCTTGGCACCAAGAAGAGAGCCTATGAAATAGAGAAAATATCTAATAAAGAGTTGAAAAAAGAAGAAATAAAGTATGGAAAATACCTATGTTCAAAATTGATATTGTATTACCAGATGTCTTTGAAAATAAGGAGAATGTCTCCTAAAGTTCTACAATAAAATACATACTTTCTAAATACCATGGTGTTTTTTTTTAATATCTAAGGGTATGAACATCATTATACATAAATGTAAAATGCTAAAAGATTTTTATAGGATGTTATAGACATTAATATGGATAACAGAATTATAATAAAAATATCTCCATGTGTCCCAGTTAAGAGCCATACATCATAAACTGAAGAACATTTTGTAACATAAAAGCTCAGAGACATGAGGCTGGAGAAATAAGTCAGCTATCAAAACACCTTGGTGTTATTTTTACAGGTTCTCATGTGAAAGGTTACAACCATCATTTAAGGTGATCTCACACCTTTCTTTGTCCTCAGATGTTACTGAATTCATTTATTACACATACATACATACATACATACATACATACATACATACATACTGGCAAAATAAAATATTTTTAAAAGTTAAGAGACATGATTGATTATTATCAAATGGTAGCATTAATAAATCATAGAATAATCAAATAATATGTTACATATTAGTAAAAGCAAGTAGTTGAAATAAATGACTTGAATTAATGTAAATGCATCTTTATTGCGAAACTAGCTTGCTAATTATTAAAGTCTAAATATGAAGTACAGCATGTGAAATTTATAAATAAATTAAAAGCCCAGTAAGTCATATAAATCAGAAACCCATTTAATGTATGTAGGGCAAACATTTCTTAAAGGGTCAGGCTATAAATAAATCATTTTGTGTATTTTAATACTCTGGATGGTAAGTGCTCTCCTCTAAATGCAGCCACAGGCAGTGCTGGAGTTAATCTTGATTTATCACCGCAGATAGTCAACTCTAAGCACTGAAGAAGGTGGCTAGACGAAGTGACAGATTCTCAGAATCTGATCTCCTTTGACCTCATCATTTGGGGATTGCTTCTTTCATTATTGGACATTAAGTGTTAACTGTAGTCATGAATATAGGTTACAAACATAAATGATCTATTACTGTGTCTGAGCTACACGTTTTAAGCCAGAGGCTGGTTCTATTTTCTAGGTGAATATAGAGGAGCAAGTATCTCCATAAGACTATACAGAGTTTTGAGGTTTTACTAGGGTTGTATAACTGGGTCATGTGGTAGTTCAATAATCCTGTCTATCATTTCTTTTTTCTTTTATTTTTTTTTTCTGGGAAATGTTTCAGATCATTACCTTTATTTGGCTAAATTTTACCAAATCTCCTGGATAGCTCACTATATATCTTTTTTGGGAAGGTCTTACATTGATGAGCTGAGAGTGTGGAAATATAACAATTTTGGACTGTTTGGTTTAGAACTAAAAGAGTTAGAGTCCAACAACCTTGAATGCATGGGGAAAGGAGAAATACCAATATTTTACATGCCATAAAATCTCACAGAACAGTTTCTCACAGCAGCTCCAGAGGTGTCTGCTCCTTCTGGAGAGCATACATGTTTTGTGATATATGTGTACTCATCTGATACACAACTGTGAAAGAACAAACACCAGGAAGTAGTGGTAACACATTAGAAGAGAGATGCTACTAGAGTAACAACTGTGGAGAGCCAGTCACTGGGCTCTAGACTCTTACTCTTCTATCTCAATCCCAGCGTACTTCTTTTTTATTATTATTACATATTTACTTTATTTACATTTCAAGTGTTGTCCTCTTTCCCGGTTTTCCCTGAAAACCCTGGATATTTTCCCCCTTCCTCCTGCTCACCAACCCACTCACTCCCACTTCCGGGCCGTTTTATTCCCTTACACTGGGGCATGGAGACTTCACAGGACCAAGGGTCTCTCCTCCCATTGATAACAAACTAGAAATCCTTTGCTACATATGCAGCTGGAGCAAGGAGTCCCACCATGTGTTTTATTTGATTGGTGATTTAGTCCCTGGGAGCTCTGGGGTTACTGGTTAGTTCATATTGTTGTTCCTCTGATGGGGCTGTTAACCCCTTCAGCTTTTTGGGTCCTTTCTCTAGCTCCTTCATTGGCTCCAGTTGCATATGTAGCAGAGGATGGCCTTGTCATGCATCACTGGGAGAAGTCCTTGGTCCTATGAAAGCTCTATAGATGCCCCAGTGTGGGGGAATTCAAGGGCAGTAGGTGGGAGTGTGTGGGTTGGTGGAGGAACACCCTCATAGAAGCAGGGTGAATGGGGATGTGATTGGGATAACATTTGTAATGTAAATAAAGAAAATATCCAATAAAAACCAAAAAAAAAAAAAAAAACCCAAAAAAACAAAAACACCACAAAATTGTATGTGTCTGCTGCATGTGCATGGACACAGATGTATACATGTGTTTTCCTATATCTACAATTATATACCTATATGCACATGAAGATATAGGTTTATCTTGGTAATTATTCTCCAGGAAACATACACGTTGTTTTTGAGAAAGGGTCTCTCACTTAGTCTTGTGCTTACCCACTGAGTTAGGTTGACTGGCCAGAGAACCCTAAGAATTAACCTGTCAGTTCCTCTCCACTGCTGGTATTACAAATGTCTGCAGCATACCTATTTCTGCATCACATGGATAGTAACGACTGAGCTTAGAGCTTTGAACATTCACAAGATCTTTACCAACTGAACAACTGAGCTATCTTCTCAGGCTTCACAATGAAAAGAAGAAAAAAAATTTTACATCTATTAAATAATCTCTAGAAGATAATTACTGAGTTATACATCAAACAGTATATTTGTTGTTTGAATACATTTCCACAAATGTATTGACAGCTGCCAATTAATAAATTTTAAACAACTTAATTGTACTCTGTAACAAAAGATGGAGTTGTTCAACAAGCTGATCTCATGGAAAGCTGAAAGTAGAAAAGAATGGAGGACTGAGATATTGAATTACATATGAATAGGAAGCCATGATGTGTGCATTTACATTCTGGGGTGTACACTGTATGATTAAAAAATTAGAAGAGATTTGTTGATGTAATAAAATGTAAGAAGTGATAAATTCTAAACCTATTTCAAATAATGCTCAGTGTAAAAACTGAAATTTTGAGTATTGTCTATTAATATTGATGATTTTCATATGTATGTAGCTTGTAAACATAATTAAAAATAATTCTAAAAGTACATCTAAGGTTCTATCAGGGATGTTATACCTTTGAATTGGAGCTCTAGTCTACATTGCTCATGAACTTCTACTTTGATATACTATTATTATTTGTATTACTATTATTATTATTACTATTGCTACCATTTATTACTCTTATTCTTTTTAATTACCAATATTACTATTGATTACTATTACTATTAGCATGTCCAAGGACTTGTCTACTCAGCCATGACAATAATGAAAATGTGTTTGGCCTATGGATATATCTTACTGTATAAGGTATTGTCATAATTAGGGTTTTACTGTTGTGAACAGACACCATGACCAAGGCTAGTCTTACAAAGGACAGCATTTAATTGGGGCTGGCTTACAGGTTCAGAGATTCAGTCCATTATCATCAAGATGAGAGCATGGTAGCTTCTAGGAAGGTATGGTGCAGGAAAAGCCAAGGGTTCTACATTTTCATCTGAAGGCTGCTAGCAGAATACCAGCTTCCAAGCAGCTAGGATGAGGGTCTTAAATCCCACACTCTCAGTGACACACCTACTCCAACAGGGCCACACCTTCTACTAATCCCACTTCCTGGGCTATTATAACAGGTATATATTATGAAAGCATGTGAATCTGAGTTTGGGTCCCTAAAACTCATATGTCTATAAAGTTGTTGAAAGGAGTGGGAGGACACAGGATTTCTCACAAGCCAGCTGAGCCAAATCAGAAAATTCCTGGCCCTGCCTAACAAGACTAATGAGGAGAGGAGTAGAGGAAGATAGATAGCACAGATTTCTTCCATCCAAGCAAGCACACACTCATGGATTGCACCAACATATACATGAACACATCTCACATATACACAAAACTACACATGCATAGAAGTATGCACAACACAGAAGCAGAAAAGCAGGTACACATGCTCCCACACATGCACATGTGTGCACACACTAACACACAAATACACATATGCAAACACACATGTATGCACACACCTACACATGGGCACACACATACATGAATATGCATTCATATCCATACATTTACATAGGAAAATGGACAAAAATAGTCACTATGTAGTGAGGTTCAAAATGTTAAAAAATTAAATTTTGCTGTGGTAGCATGAATATACTAATTGTAGTAGCAATTTACATTTTTCAAAAACATTTAAAATGACTGTTCAGTGTGCCTTGGTTGTTTGTGAAATATCACCAGTTATATTTATAGTCATTATACTTTTGTATATTTGACTTTTTCCTAACAATTCAAGAAAAAGTGAGCTGTATATTCATAGACTGACATTTTTATATCAGTATGGGTAACAACTTCAGAATTTAATTATGTCTGTATTTTTAATTTAAGCAAACTCCTTTTTCCACCTCTTCAGTTAGTACTTTCAGTTAGTTGGTTTTTCCCTCAGATTAGAAATTTTTATAATTATCTAGTATGCTTAGGAACAATCAGTTAGAGAATGTATATCCTGTTTTCTGTGCCATGCATTTCCTTCACTATGGCCTTTAGAATGCTATTGTTAGAATGCTTTATGTTGATGCCCTTTGCTTGCTTCATACTTTAATAAGAATCTCTCTGCCTAGATATGCACTGCAATGCACTTAGACTTATACTTTCCCTTTTTATTATGCATGATATTAATAAAATTTCAACAAGAACATTTTTAACTGCAGTTTAAAATCTCTGACATTTGTTCTATATGCAAGAATGCTGAATCTCTTTATGTGATGTAACATTTCATGCTAAAAAAATAAGTTGTAATTATTACAAATATATGTAAAAAGGCCAAATTAAAGACTTTATATTTTCAGTAGAAATATTCTAGAAAACATTTTCAATGTATGTGTCACTTTAACAAAGAAAAGATTTTGCCTATAATTGTGCTCAGCACAATGATGAATTAGACACTAATAATTATCATTGCACAGGACTTATCACAGATCTTATCACAAAATCATCTTTGGAATCACAAACTATTTTCTTTTATCAAAGTTGTACTACGTTGATCATTCAAAAGTCATGGGTTCTATTACCAGTACCCACATGACAGCTAACAACAGTGTGTAACTCTAGTTTAAAAGTGTCTATTGGGTTCTTCTGGCCTCTGCAGGGGAAACATACATACACAGAAAATAAAAATGAGTATTTACATATTTTTTAAAGGTGTGCTTCTGGCCTGCATAATTAGAGGTTCTTCAAGCATCCCTGCAGTGTGCAGAAATGCATGATGGACAAAGAACTGTGTGACTCCTGGAAGCTATCTGCCCCACTGATTTTCAATCTTATTCCTAAGTTGTTTCCTTTTGGTATAATATGATTTGGGGAACAAGATTCTCAACATTTTTGTCCATACCTTTGAGGTCCTTCTGTCTCTTGGTCTATTTCTTTAAATGCTGGTATCAGGAGCTAGAAAGGGGTCATACAGTATTGCTGTTTCATGATTTACATTCACTTGATTCTGGCTCTGTATTTTTGTTTGTCCCATTTCCATTTGTTTGTACACATTTAATTATTTCCATATTCTGTTCTCCCAGGTTGTTCTTAGGGTTTATATTTCTACATCTTTAGATGTTAAATAATGACAAAAAATAACAGGCAGAAACAGCTCCATTTGAGAGTATCAATAATTGGCTTCATGAGCTGTTTCCTAAACTTTGGTGGGATTTAATCAAGGTCTGGCATTGTGTGAATCCACTGTGGATTTCAGTGCATACAAGAGCAAGCAATAGATGGCCTTTTTCACCCAGAGAAGGTACTTTTCCTCTGGCTCAATCCATGAGTTTATACAGGTGTGACAAAATCAATGGATTCTATTTAATGTCATGGTGTCTGGGAACAAACAGAACTTGTCCTGATCTCAACATAACCATATATCTCTGAGCTTTTAGAAACTGTAGGAAATACTTTAAATTGGGATTGACATTGATTTCACTGAGCAAACTAAACACTTCATAAGTGATTGTGGAATAGTTAGTTACTGCCATAAGACTCCAGGTAGCAAGGGATATGGCCTCATAGGAAGCTGATCAACAATGCACATTCCTGTCTACTTCTTCTAGAAAACTCAGTCTTCACTTTTACTCCTTGAAATAAATGCAAGTTTGTCTCAAAAATGACTTAAGAAAATACTTATGGCCAGCATTAAGACCCATATTTAGAATGATTATAATTTTTAAATGGTCTACATATAATGGAATGATCACAGTTCCCATCAGAAACTCCATGTAACTTCATACTAATTCAAACTGAGGACATTTGTTCATGATTCTTAGGCCCAGTCACAATCACATCTATTTACCCTGAAGGACCACAGAAAGATGTTAAGCTCTGGGACTGTTATGCTACCCAATCAAAATCTATACTATAGAACATTACAAATTACTTCCCACAGCAAAGCTCCTGCTCCCAAAGTCACTGTATCTCTAAATTTGGGACCTATAGCCAAGGTTACACTTGTGGAAGGAGCTTAAGGGAGTCCCATGGACAACCCCATGTTCTGAAACCACCTCACAGGAAGAAGTCTTACTGTTTTAAATAAATTATTTGTTTGCCTGTTTACATCCCAAATGCTGCTCCCATCTTGCTCCCCTTCACCTAGTCCCTCCCCTCCCCTCTCCTCTACTCTTCTCCTCGGAGAGTGTGGGCTCCTTCCTGGGTATCATGTCACCTGTCATATCTGGTCTCTGCAGGATTAGGTATATCATCTCCCACTGAGGCCAAACAAGGCAGCTCTTCTGGGGAACAGATTCCACAGTTAGGCTACAGATTTAGGGACAACCCCTGCTCCAGTTGTTGTAGTTGTTGGGGGACCCACATGGAGACTGAGATGCACATCTGCTACATATGTGTGGGGGCCCTTGTTTCAGTAGGTGTATGATCTTTGGTTGGTGTAGTCAGTCACTGAGGCCATACTGTATCCTTTTAATAATAAATAAGAGAATATTACTGACACATCAAAGCACAGTAACTTTGTTTGCTTAAAGGGATATACTATTTACCCTTAGTGAAACATAAATACACCTCATACAGATGGAGCAAAGGCAACATTTTGCTCTATGCTACTGTGCCATTGTTGTTTTGAGGGGTTTCTGTTTGGAAAGACCAATCAGTAAGAAGGAAGACTGTTAGCACTGAAATTGTTCCCAAAAGATCCCGTTTTCAGCTCAGTATTAGGCTAAAAAATTATAAAAACAATTTTCACAGATTCAAATGTAATCTATAGGCAGTGAACTTACTTTTGCTGAGAAAACATCACTTCTCCTTTCAGTTTCCTACTATGGAGGGCTACACATCTGTCCAGTCATTTGCATTCTATTCTTCAGTGATTCATAAGCAACATAGTGAGAGGTGAATAATCTTCAGGCATAGTTAATGCAGGAATCCTATGCCAGCTTAATTACATGATCCAGTGCACCAATGTGACATCTTCTTGTTCTAGTTTTATTTCTGCTGCTGTGGAAAAAAGTATACTTCCAAAATCACCTTAGGGGAAAAAGAGTGTATTTTGGTTCATAATTCCATATTATAGCCCATCATTTTGTGAAAGATGATGTGACATGAATTTAAAGCTGTTTGTCCTGTTACATGCATAGTTCAAGGGCAGAGAGAAATGAATGCATGGGTGCTCAATACCCAAGTAGCTATATCTTCTATTAGACAGTCTTGGGTCCCAAATCAGGCACTGGTTTCAACTACTTTCTGGGTGGTTTTTCCACACTAATAAATGTAATAGAGATAATATTACATGGATATATCCTAGACCAACCTAGTTGAAACAATTCCTCATTGAGACTATTTTCTTAGAAGACTCTAGTTGGTATTGAGACAACAATTAAAACATTAAACCTGCTTTATGTGGGCTTTCTGGACAAGTTAAAAATAATCACCTGTGAATTAGTGTCTTAATGTTCCCAAGCCTGAAAAGAATAACTGGATGAATGCGAGATTGACACAAACAGAGTTGTAACCTGAACTTCTATGGCAGAGTCACTATCTTAGTATAAAGAATGGGAATAAGTATAAATAAACCAAAGAAAAGAAAAATCAAAATCCAGGAGAATTAAAGGGACATTTATATTCAGTACGTATAAGGACTTTATCTCTTTTATTCAATACTTAGTTTATCTAAAATCTCTAAATATATCTTAGGGTACAAAGTTGTTTTGCTGTTAGTTTATTTATTTGTTTGTTTATTTGTTTAATAATCTCTAGAGTGTTAACACTGCCAATACATGTGATATGAAAATTAAACAACTTCATTAGAAATAGCTTCAAAATGGTTTCCCATGTTTAAGGAGAATGTTGGAAATTTAGAATATAGACATATAAGTACATCGATTCATGTTGATGCAAAACAGTCCATTTATTCTCTTTAGGCTCTTATATTTCCTCTACTACTTAAAATTTTCTTTTTAATATAATCTTTCATATTCTTTTAGCATTCTCTTATCCATTTAATATGTATGTTTGTGGGTGTGTGTAGTAAGAAATTTAACAAAAAATTCTTATATCATTTCCAGCTCCTCCAAACCTTGTTTATCTGTAGTTTATTCTGAACTGAAACCAGACCAATA
Source organism: Mus pahari (assembly GCF_900095145.1). Lineage (NCBI taxonomy): Eukaryota > Metazoa > Chordata > Mammalia > Rodentia > Muridae > Mus > Mus pahari. The sequence continues at coordinate 68,880,738 of NC_034593.1, forward strand.
ACTCTCCTCATTTTATAAATGTACTATATCCAACAAAAGGCTCTGTTAACTGAAAGATACCTTTTCACTCCATAATCACTAGAGAAAGGACTTGCTCACACAGAGGACCCACATCAAAGTAGGTAATGTGCATACTTGCCATACTTGAATTCTCATTAATCACATTTAAGTGACAATAATAATAGCAGTAGCAGTATTTGTTAAAAAAAAGCCCTGTGTATTAGTTATTTTGTTCTTGCCACAATAAAATAACAAGAACAAGAATTAACTTCAGAATGAGTTTCTTTTGACCTAAGTTTCCAGAGAATAGATGTCCATATGGTAAAGAAGTCATCTTGGAAGAAGCAGGAAACCGTGAAATCTTATCTCAATGTACCAGGAAGGCAGATAGATTGAAGTGGAAGTAGAATGAATTATAAATTCTCAAAGACCACCCCTAGCCATGTACTTCCTCCAGCAAAGCTTCAAGGCCTATATGTTTCATAAACTCTCTAAACAGTGACATTGACTGCTGAGTCAATGTTTAATACATGAACCTATAAAGGATATATCTTAGGTAAACCCCAGGATACTATGTAGAATAATATGTTGTTTTACTTATATTTAGACAAGCAATGCTTGCTACTCTTAGTTTTGGGTATGAGTTGTGCCAGTTATGATCAGTAATGATATGGACAAATATTGGTAAATTTTAACATTATATATTAGTGCATTGTACATAGTACTAAATGATAAAATGAGACTAACAGCTACATATATTTTATTCACTCATTTCTTTATTTTTCAGTATTTCTAGACTCCCCAGCAGTTTGTGTGTGTGTGTATACAAACATGTATTCTGAATTTTATACCCCACATAAACTCACAAAACAGATGGTGTTCCACTTAATTTTCAGTACTATAAAACTGCCTTTAGTTTTTTTTTTTTTTTTACAAAACTTCTAAGGAGAAAATAAAGGAGATTTGGAAAACCATGAAGAACTCAGTTATCTGATGATATATATATATATCTTAAATTACACATGAGGCTAAAGGTAAATACATAATAGTGATTTCCACTCAAAATGATTAGTTTTCATTTTAACAGCAATTTATGGTAAAATCTGAATATGTCTTGATATTATATTTTTAAACATTCTGCTCTACTCCTTAAAACATTCTCTTGTGTAGTTTTATTCCAGAAATATGGCGTCCCTGATTAAATCCAAGGACTTTCTCGGTCTGTGTTATCTCCCTAGAATGCAGATACACCCTTAGTACACACATTTAATTCCTTTGGCTGAAATCCTTTACTATTCATGTTCAGTCCTAAACAATGAAGTCCAATTGAGGGTTGAAGTGATGAATTAGAGAAAGATTCAACAGAATGAGTCAGATAGAATATGAGTAACTCTCAAGAGAAGCTATTTAAGAGGAATGTGGGGAGAGAGAGTCAGTTGGTAGTTGGATCAATTGAGGATCAGTTCTGTTCAATGAGTTGAGTTTAGTCAGTTCAATTTAGTGGAGTTGAGTTCATTGTAGTTCACTTGAGTAAATGCTGTGCACTGGAGTTAAGTTCTTGAGTTTGTGCAGGGGCAGTTGAAGCCAGAGAAAAATAAAAAAACAAACGATTAGAATAAATGGCCAGTTAGTTTGAGGCCAACTAGAGCAATTCAGTGAAAAGCTGAGAGAAGCCAGAATGAATCAGTGAAGTTAAGGAGGAATTTGAGCCAAAACAACTGTGTTGAATCAGCCAAATAGATTTCAGAAAGAACTAGAAAGAGTGAGCTTAGTCAATAGTAATTCTCTGAGACAGCAACTACATAAAATGAGTAAATGATATATTTATAACATTTACTTAGAATATGAAGGGCTGTAATGTGGGAGAAAGACAAAGGTAAGCTACCTCTTTTCCTGTCACAACCCCTTCCATCATGATCACACTATGGATGCTTGCCACACTGTTATCTCTTTATGCCCCCCTTTTATCCTTTTTGAAATTTCCTACAGGGTTGAACATTTCCCCACGTGGGAAACTTCTTCCTCCCCATATAGCCCGGAAAGATAGGATACCTGTGTTTCTCTTCACAGCCACCCTCTATTTATATCAGCCTGTAGTCAACTGTTACATACAGTGTCCTGCTCCCAGTATTGTGATGGTAATACCTTACGGAGAAAGATACCAGAGAAAGATGTCAAAGAACATGGAGATAGGAAGTAGGTACTGGCTTCAAAGTTTCATGCTAAGCATACTACCACAGAAGTAATAATCAATCTTAGACAGCTGTGAAATCTGTGAGGTGAAGTAATGATTGATTTTATAAGGCGTGTCTATTGGTATGGTAATGAAATGAATATAATATCATCCTGAGTGAGGTAACCCAGTTACACACATGGTATGTACTCGCTGATAAGTGGATATCAGGGGAAAAGCTTGGAATACTCACGATACAACTTACAAACAATATGAAGCTCAAGAAGGAAGACCAAAGTGTGGATGCTTCAGTCCTACTTAGAAGTGGGGAGGGGGGTAGGACAAAATAATCACAGGAGGTAGAAGGTAGGAGGAACTTGAGAGGAAGATAAAAGGGGAAGAGGAGAAAAGGGGGGCAGGATCAAGTGTGGAAGGAGACAGGGGAGATGAACAGAGAGTCAGGATATTGAACAGAGGTGTGTAGCAATAGAAAGAACTACCATATCAACAAACACCCCCCCCCAGAGCTCCCAGGAACTAAACCACCAACCAGCATATACACATGGAGGGACCCATGGCTCTAGCTGCATATGTATCAGAGGATGGCCTTATCTGGCATCAATAAAAAAGGAGGCCCTTGGTCCTGTGAAGGCATGATGCACCAGTGTAAGGGAATGCTAGGGCAGTGAAGTGGGAATGGGTGGGTGGGTGGGTGGGTGGGGAACCACCTTCATAGAAACAGGGGGAGGGGAATATGAGATAGGGGATTTGTGGAGGACAAACTGGGAAAAGGAATAACATTTGAAATGTAAACAAGTAAAATAACCAATAAAAATTTTAAAAAAATATTGGAAGTAAAAAGAAAAAGAAAGGAGTTAGCAAAGACTTACTAATTGATTTTAAGATGTGCTCCACTAGATGAAGACCCATACTGGTAGCATTAATAGGTGAAGAGCCTGTAGTTTCATGGTCATATGTTCTCCTGATGTACATGTTATTTTCATCATACTCCATGACAAGCAAAAGCAAAGAGCAGGAACAATTTTAAACAGAGTAGTAAGACTTTAATGATCTAGCTTTTATTAATTAAGAAAAACTTATGAAACAGTAATATGTAAGTTCTGGAAGAAAACTCTAACTTTATAACAACAAATTAATAATAGAAAGTAACAAAATACTAAAATTATACATAAGATAATCAAAGGCAAAAGACATGGTGTACATACCAGCATACATTTGTAGTGGATATATATTATATATTGAATACATATATAAAAATATGGATGTACAATATAATATATAATATGTTATATATAATTATATGTATACTTACATAATTATATTAGAGTATAGATATGTATAATTATAGAGACATAATCTATGATTATATGTAATGTTTTATAAATATGTTTATATTCATATAATATATAATTATATATAAAATTGTATACATGTCATATATAATTATGTATATATAATATATTAGAGAGAGATTTATAATAATTTATGTATAATGCATATGTATTTTATATATACTTTTAATAATATATAATACATTATATACATTTATTTTTAATAGGAAAAATTTAAACCATTCTGATTTGAAATAAACATGACTTATACATAAAGACATGGAGTATACCCACAAAAAATAAACAGTCAAACAAACAAATGATATCAATTTCTGGATATGCTAAAGTTAAAGTAGAAATATATAAAATCAACATACAGAAATTAGAAGACTTTTTATAACCAATGATGGTTTTGCCAAAAATTCTTATAAATTATCTAGGAATAATCTTAACAAAAGAGGTTAAATAGATCACTATGACAAATACTTAATTTTTTGGATATTATAATGAAATTATTTTACCCTTTTCTTTCTTCACTCTAAAAGTTTCCATGAACCCCCTTTCTGATTTCTCTTAAATTAATATATTATTATTTTTAATGTTTGTTGTTGTTTTGTCCTGTTTTGTGTGTGTGTGTGTGTGTGTGTGTGTGTGTGTGTGTGTTTGTGTTTGTTCCTAATCACATGAATGAAACCTGCTCAATCTGTATAGTACAATGTTAATTTTATTTACATGCTTGCAGGAGTGACCACCTGATATTGAATAACCAATTCTGTTCTTTCCTGGAGACTGTCTTATTCTCAGCTGTCCTTAATTGCCTGTAGTTCTTTGTTATTTTTTACTTCTGCAGGTCAATAGAATTAAACTAAAATGTTTTAGGAATCTATTGGTAGAATCAAGCCAGCAACTCTCAAACTGGTTTGTTATGTTTTGTATTAGGGATTTTGTTCAATGATCTATGGCTCTTGAAGGATACTTTGTCAGCCCAGATAGAAAATTTTCATTTTAAAATGTATATGTATGTTAATATGTTGATTCATATGCATTATAGGTAAATAATTAATCGTTCAATTCCTTATGACTTTTTCAGACATGCTCACATCTTTGACCTTCTCCTGGGTATTCTGTTCTTACCTTCTTGCATTTCTCTAGCTAGACCTTCCCCCCCCTTCCAACCCCCAGTTTTTACATTCTACTCTTTTGGATGATCCTTTCTTGCTATTTCTCTAGCAATGATCCCTTTTAACTCTTTTGGATTCTGTAGTTACTCTAAATTATGCCCCCCATCTGAAGATTTGTAACTATGGACACCAGAGGACAGTGAACATGTGTTTTGTTTGTTTTTTTATTTTTGTTATTCTAGATTTTGTTTCATGCAATGATATTTTTCCAGTTCCATCCATTTATGTACAAATTTTGTGATTTCATTTTTCTTTGCAGTGGAATAGAATCTGTAGTATATATCTGTAGTATATTATGTGCCACATTTCCATTATCCATTTACCAATTAAAGGGTATTTGAGTTGTTTCTGTTACCTAGCTATATCCCTATAAATAGAGAAGAATAAATATGGCCGAGCAAATATCTGTGGTGTAGCAAGTCTCATCCTTGGACATATGCTAATGAGTAGTGCAGCTGAGTCATAGGGTTGATTATTTTTAGCGTTTGAGACTTCTCTGCAGGGATTTTCATGGTGTCTGTTCCAGTATACAATCCCTGCAGCAGTGAATGAATGAGAGTGTGCTTTCACCCACATCCTGTTCATCCTTTGATGTCTGTTGTTTAGTTAAACTTTGTCACTATGACAGGGCTAATGGATTTTCAAATTGTTTTTATTTGAATATCCCTACTTGATAGGGATGATGAACATTTTTTTCAAGTTTGTTTTCTTAGTCATATTTTATTCTAGATTGATAAAATAGTTTTCTCTAGATTAAAAGTAAAATATTTAAAAAATGTTTATTTGCTTGTTTAATTTTTTTCATTTACAGTTTTCATGTATTTTTAATATTAATCCTCTTTTGGATATACAGCTGGCAAAGATTCTCTCCTCATATGGACTTCCTCTATAGCTGACTGTTTCTGTAGCTATGCGGAAGCCTGCTCCATTTTATGAAGTTCCACTTGTCAATTATTGGCCTTAATTTTCATGCAAATAGAGACTTATTTAAAATATCTGCTTATACATCTATAGCATATAGAATATTGCCTATGTGCTCTTCTAGTATTTTTAGTACCTCAAATTTTATATAATGGTCCCTTTGACCCCTTTGTAGTAAGGCAATATATAAGATAGTTAAATGTATGTGTTAACCTCCAGTTTACCTAGTCGAAGATATTTTTCTCCAGTATGTTTGTCTTAGCTAGGGTTTTACTGCTGTGAACAGACACCATGACCAAGGCAAGTCTTGTAAAGGACAACATTTAATTGAGGCTGGCTTACAGGTTCAGAGGTTCAGTTCATTATGCTCACGGCATGGCAGTGTCCATGTAGGCATGGTGCAGGTAGGACTGAGTGTTCAACATCATCATCTGAAGTCGGCTAATGGAAGACTGATATCCAACCAGCTTGCTTTCTTTCTTTCTTTCTTTCTTTCTTTCTTTCTTTCTTTCTTTCTTTCTTTCTTTCTTTTTTCTTTCTTTCTTTCTTTCTTTTATTAGATTTTTTTCTTCATTTACATTTCAAATGCTATCCCGAAATTTCCCTATACCAGTACACGGGAACACCAGGGTAGGGTATGGGTCTTAAAGCCCATACCCACAGTAACACACCTACTCCAACAGGGCCAAAACTACTTATAATGCCACTCCCTAGGCCAAGTATATACAATGGTTTTTTGTTGTTGTTGTTATTTTTTTGTTTGTTTTTTGTTTGTTTGTAACTTTACCAAGTATTAAATGGCTGAAGTTCCATGCACTCATGTTTGGGTCTTGATTAGTTTTTCTTTTGTCTATGTGTCTGTTTTAGTGCCAGTACCAGCATACTTTTATTTCTATGGTTCTTTTTAATATCTTGAATCTGGAATGTTAACCTTCTAGTATTTTTTTTTCCTGGTAAGTTTTGTTTTGACTACCCATGATCCTTTATAAGTCCACATGAATTTTAGAATTTATATTTTATGTATGTCTGTGTGGAGTAAGAGTGGATTTTCATTAGAATGCATTATTTCTGTAAATCTTCAGCTAGGTACACAGGATTTTCATGCACAAATTTGATTTAGATACATATCTATTACCTTTTGGCAAAATGGTTGACTTCATAATGTTAATTTTTCTCATCCAGGAAAGACAAGTTTGACATACTCCAAAAACTAACTAGACACTTGGCCAAACTCTCCTTTCGTTTTTCTAGAATTGCCATTTCTGTAGTTATTGTTTTCATTTAGTGATTTGAGCAAGAATTGTGCTAAGTAGTTCAGCCTCTTCAGAAACTCACAGTGAATTCCAAGCCATATGTATATTAATGATCTTCTTACCTCAGCTGCTTGAGTTATTTGTGTGCCACCACATCCAACAGTCTGGACTCTCTTTAGTTAGATCTTGGATATACATTCCAGGTACCTAGTGTTTACTACTAGACTTTGAAACCTTTCTAGAAGAAGATAGTCTATTGGCTCCTGACTCCTCTAATCTCAGCCACTTTGGGTCTTTACTCAAAAATATGGGGGAGGGATTTGAAAACAAAATTCTAATTTGGGCCATACACAAACCTTGTTTGACATTAGTAATAATCTAGTATCCTACTTCCATTCTAATATATCTTGTTTTTAATTTTATTTAATTTTTTTACACTCCAGATTTCATCCCTCTCCTGGTCTACCCTCTGACTGAACCTCTGAAACTGTAAGTCAGCCCCAAATTAAATGTTTTTGTTTCTAAGAGTTGCTTTGGTCATGATGTCTCTTCAGAGCAATGGAAACCCTGGCTAAGACAGTTTATGAAAATGTGTCCAGAAATATTTAGCTAAAGATGAAGGCCTGTCCTGACTATGGGCAACAACCTCCCTGGGCTATGCTCCCTGGCTGAATAAAAAGGAGAAAGGCAGATGAGAACCAGCATTCATTTCCTTTGCTTACTGACCATGGACAGTATGTGACCACCCTCATGGTTCTCTAGCGACTGTCATGGGCTTTTTAGGTCAAATTAATCTGCCCTTGTTTCTTGAATTGCTTTTGACAGGTATTTTGTCTCAGTAAAAGGAAAAAAAATTTTAAAAAAATAGCTTTGAGAAAAAGATACTACAGAAGGAAAGCAGAAACTAGAAATTCAAAATATCAACCAATCTTCTTGATAGGCAGAACCAATTTTGTCAAAACGTTCTACTAGGTAAAGACAAATATGCATTCAATGCAGTCTCTAGCCATTCAATGCATTTTTTATCCCTCCAGTGAAATGACATTCTTCACATTACTAGAAAAATAATACTAAAACTGGTAGAAATCATAAAAGAGCAGTGATAAAGTAATTCTAAGCAGAAAGAATAGAGTCACAGGCATCACATTACCCAACTTCAAATTATAGTATAGAAGTATAGTGATAGAGACATCATGGTTGTAGCAGAGAAGCAAATAGGTAGACCACTGGAATTTAACATAAGATACGTAGATAAACCCACAAAGCTATGATATCTAATATTTTCAAAGATGGAGTGGAAATATCAAGTGGAAAAAAATCTTTGTACAAACTCCATGGGGAAAATTTACTCTCCTCCTGTGTAAGAATGGAAGTAAATGCACATTTCTTGCTCTTTACAAAAATAATTTCAAACTAGACCAAAGACTTGAATTTAAGATAAATACTTAAAATGGGTGGAATTTGAATTTAAGGATAATACCCCATAAAAGCTAAGATCACAAGAAAGTTCTATATGATGTAAATTTTAAGCAATGTAGGGCTGTTCTGAGTATTTTATCACAGCAACAGGAAAAAAAAAAAACACTTTGACAGAGATAAAGTTGACATACAAGTAATCAGTTTGATATAAATAAGTTCTCAGACTGTTTAGGCTGCTGATAAAGCTTAGCAATATCATGTTTCTGTTGGGTTATATAAATTTTGATTGGATCACTAACAGAATCTATCATAGGGGAACATAAATAGACAAAGAGCAAGCTTTGGATGAAGTAACACTGTATGAAAATAAAGAAAGTAAAACCATCAGAGACTAAGAAAGAGCTAAGGAGGTACAGTAAAGCAAAGGGAAATATTGTTTTGTAAACTAGGTAGGTAAAGGATTTCAGGAAGAGACTGTAATCAATTACTTCAAAAGTGCTGACAACCAATTAGCTCTATGAGCCCTATGAAGAAATGAATATAGAACATTAAAATCTCAATCAGCACATTGGAAAAAATAACATTAGCACATCATTTTGATATTAAGAACTTACTTTTCAGCAGAATCTTGCTGGCCTCTGCATTAGTATCTGGGTTTGGTGGCTGATGATGGGATGGATTCCCGGATGGGGTAGACTCTGGATAGTCCATCCTTTCATCTTAGCACTAAATTTTGTCTCTTTACCTATATCTGTTCATGGGTATTTTGTTCCTTATTCTAAGCAGAAATGAAGTATCCTCACAATGATCATCTTTCTTGGTTTTCTTGTGTTTTGCAAAATGTGCCTTGGGTATTCTAAGTTTCTGGGCTAATATCCACTTATCAGTGAGTGCATATCTAGTGACTTCTTTTGTGATTGGGTTACCTCACTAAGGATGATATCCTCCAGATACATCCATTTGCCCAAGAATTTCATAAATTCTTTCTAATAGCTGAGTAATACACCATTGTGTAAATCTACCACATTTTCTGTATCCATTCCTCTATTGAGGGACATCTGGGTTCTTTCCAGCTTCTGGCTATTATAAATAAGGCTGCTATGAACATAGTGGAGCATGTGTCCTTATTACCAGTTGGAAGATCTTCTGGGTAAATGCCCAGAAGAGGTATTGCTGGGTCCTCCCCTAGTACTATGTCCAATTTTCTGAGGAACTGCCAGACTGATTTCCAGAGTGGTTGTACAAGCTTGAGGGACCCTGATATAGCAGCCTCTTGTGAGGCTATGCCAGTGCCTGGCAAACAAAGAAGTGGAGGCTCACAGTCAGCTATTGGATGGAACACAGGGCCCCCAATGGAGGAGCTAGAGAAAGTACCCAAGGAGTTGTAGGGGGCTGCAACCCTATAAGTGCAACAACAATATAAACTAACCAGTACCCCCTGAGCTCGAGTCTCTAGCTGCATATGTAGCAGAAGATGGCCTAATCAGCCATCATTGAGAAGAGAGGCCCCTTGGTCTTGTAAACTTTATATGACCCAGCACAGGGGAAGGCCAGGGCCAAGTAGTGGGAGTGGGTGGGTAGGGGAGCAGGGGCAGGGGCGGGGTATAGGGAACTTTTGGGATAGCATTTGAAATGTAAATAAAGAAAATAATAATAAATAAATTTTAAAAAAAGAACTTATTTTTCTCCTAAAAGATATGAAAAATGCCAAAGGAGATGATGCCTAATTTCCTTAAAATTTTAAGTATCACAAATGAGAAAACACATTTCTAACACTGCATATTTTTATTTAATTAAAATTTTTAGTTATTTGATAATTTCCTACAATTAGCCTTGATCTTTTTCACCACGGCAATTCACTCCTTCCAGATCCTTCTTATATTCCTACCCACCCAAATTTGTGTCATTTTTTTTCCTTTCACACTGCTCTGTCCATGATGTGATGCCTATATATTCTGGAATGTATGGCCTTCTTCAAGGCAGACTTAACATAGAGTACACTCTTAAAGAAACCTGACTTTCTCTTCTCTAGCAGTTATCAAATATGAATAGCTTTACAACTAGGAGTGGAAATTTATACTCACACCCACCTCATTTCTGTTGAAATATTGTCTTCCTTCAGTTTTTTTTATTGGATATTTTAGGTATTTACATTTCAAATATATCCCCTTTCCTTCCAGAATCCCCCTGTCCCAATGTCCTCCCCCTGCTTCTATGAGGGTGCTCCCCCTCCCACCCAAACATTCCCAACTCAAAGTCCTGGCATTTCCCTACACTGGAGAATTGAGCCTTCACAGCAACAAGGGCCTCTCCTCCTATTGATGCCAGACAATGCCATCCTCTGCTACATATGCAGCTAGAACCATGGGTCCTTCCATGTATACTCTGGATGGTGGTTTAGTCCCTGGGAGCTCTGGGGTATCTGGTTGGTTGACAATGCTGTTCTTCTTATGGGGTTGCAAACCCCTTCAGCTCCTTCAGTCCTTTCTCAAACTCCTCCATTGGGGTCCCTGTGTTCAGTTCAATAGTTGGCTGTGAGCATTCTCCTCTGTATTTGTCAGGCTCTGGCACAGCCTCTCAGGAGACATCTATGACAGGCTCCTGTCAGCAAGCACTTCTTGGCATACATAACAGTGTCTGGGTTTAGTGTCTGTATATGGGATGAATCACCAGATGGAGCAGTCTGTGGATGGCCATTCCCCCAGTCTCTGCTCCATTCCTTGTCCCATTTTAGACAGGAACTATTCTGGGTTGAAATTTTGGAGATAAGTGGGTCGCCCCATCCCTCAATCTGGGGACGCCTAACCTCTGGATATGGTCTGTACAGGTTTTCCCTCCCTTTTTTGGCATTTCAGCTAATCTCATACCCCCTGGGTCCTGAGAGACTCTTGCTTTCCTGGTATCTGGGACTTTCTGGTGGCTACCCCTAGTGACCCACCCCATTGCTACACATCTGTGTTCAAATTTCTGACCCTCTGTATATCATACCTGTCTCCTCCCATAACTGATCCTGCCCACCCTTTTTCCCCTTCCTCTCCTCTCTTCCTCACAAGTTTCTCCCACCCTTTACCTCCCATGAGTATTTTGTTTCCACTTCTAAGAAGGATTAAAGCATCCACATTTTTATCTTCCTTCTTCTTGAGCTTCATATGGTCTGTGAATTGTGTCTGGGATATTCTGAGCTTTTGGCCTAATAACCAGTTATCAGTTAGGGCACACCTGTGTGTTCTTTTGTGACTGGGTTACCTCAGTCAGGATGATATTTTTTAGTTCCATCAATTTGCCTAAGAATTTCATGAAGTCATTGTTTTTCATAGTTGAATGCTACTTCATTGTGTAAGTGTACCACATTTTCTGTATCCATTTCTCTGTTGAAGGACATGTTTTGTTTTGTTTTGTTTTCCAGCTTCTGCTATTATAAATAAGGTTGCTATGAACATAGTGGAGCATGTGTCTTTGTTATATGTTGGACCATCTTTTGGGTATATGCCCAGGAGTGGTATAGCTGGGTCCTCAGTTAGTACTATGTCTAATTTTCTGTGGAACTCCCAGATTGATTTCCAGAGTGTTTGTACTAGCTTATAATCCCACCAACAATGAAGAAGTGTTCTTCATTCTCCACATCCTCAACAGTATCTGCATTTTAATTTGGAAATACTACAATGGTCAAATGAGAATATTATACTCAAAAAATTTATCAAGTAAAATTGAATTGAGATTGTAAAAGATTCCATGATTTTAAAAAGGAGACTGAAGGACTGTATGATCTCTCAGTCAGCCACACAGATGATTGTGGAATGGGTACTTCATTATGAAGAGGAAGACAAAAACAAAACAAAATAAAATCATCCACTATGTGGAGAGTGCCCACATAGTTGTTTGCAACCATTTGTAATTCCAGTCCTAGCAAAATGGTGTCCTCTTTGACCTCTGGAAACATCAGACATACATGAGTTACACATACAGGAAAAAAAAAACAAGTACACATTAAATGAATATGCATTTATTATATATAATTAATATATGTACAAGTGTATAGACTTGTATGTAATTATGCACACACATATATAATCCATATAACATACACACATTCATATATATATGTATATATGATAATTAATGTTGTACAAAGCATAATTCTCCTGACTTTTCAGAGTTAAGTTCATTAATTTTCAAATATATCCAAACTGATATGATAAAATTGTGTTTTTATATTTATCAATGGGAAATCTGAAACACAACATTGTAGTTGTTAATAACTCCATAGATATCAAGTGAAATCATTGAAGTTTAAAAAAAAAGTACTTTTGACGCTCACAGCCAACCACTGAACTGATCACTGGGTCCCCAGTGAAGGATTTAGAGAAAGGACTGAAGGAGCTGAAGGGGTCTGCAACTCCATAGGAAGAGCAACAATATCAACCAACTAGAGCACCCAGGGTCTAAACCACCAACCAAGAAGTACACATTGAGGGACCCATGATTCCAGCAGTATATGTAACAGAGGATGGCCTTGTCAGGCATCAATGGGACAAGAGGCCCTTGGTCCTGTGAAGGCTGGATGCCCCAGTGTCCAAGGGTAGTGAGGGCAGGGAGGTGGGAATGGGTGGGTGGGGGCGCACCCTGATAGAAGCAGGAAGACGGGAGATGGCATAGGGGGATGTCGGTGGTAAATCATGAAAGGGAATAACATTTGAAATGTAAATAAATAAAATATCCAATAAAAATCGTACTTCTATTGAATAAATGAGTCATGCTATTTTTTGCTGTAGTTTATTTATACTTTTGTTTGTTAATAAAACTTTTATGTAAACTAAAATGATAAAAAATGTGAGCAAATGAGCAGAGGTAATTGATCCTAAAGTGGGAAAGTAGAGAATGTTTCCTGTACTCCCAAGATGCCTCCAGCTGTTTATAATTCAGGTATAGGGGTTCTAGTGCTCTTTTCTGGTCTCAGAGCACAGTTCCTGCATCATATCCATTTACATATGGGCAGCTACAACTCACAACATGAATCTACAAAAAAAGAATAACGAAAAGTAAAAAGTAAGAAAAAAAATGAAGGAAGTAAGGGAGAGAGGGAGGAAGAGGAAAATAAGAACAAATTTTATCAAGAAGAATCTTGATTTATTAAGAAGAAACATTAGACTATTGACTTCTTTCATAATGTATTCTTGGGTGTTGGACTGCTTCTCTTGAGACCTATGCATATGTATCATCTTCCATATTCAACTTCATCAATAAAACCCTAATTTAGTATATAAAAAGAAATCTAAGTAGTCAGTAATCTCCTTGAATACATGACCTTATACATGAGTTTACTGCCTTCTCTAAAGGAAAAGATGACTTTTATTCCTACTTTCAGTGACAGAAACATTGTCATCCACTTACATTTCCTTACTTCAGTGCTTTATAACATTAAAGTCATGTTCTCTTAACTGGATGTGGGTAATTTTCTTTCAGCAATTGAAGACATCTGGATGTATCTGTTAAGCCAATTTTGTGTACAGAAAGACTACACTGCCCGTAGAGAGATTATTGAAGCTTGTGACATTTACTGATAACAGATCTACTGACCTTCTCTTTAGAGGAACTTATTGACTCTTTATAATACCTGTTTTGTTCTGTCACTGAAAGGCTCTGTTTGGTTGAACTTTTCTGGCAATACTTACTGTCTATTTCTCCACGCTCCTGTCTCTAGCCCATGGTGAATATTGATCTGTTTTCTGTTGATACAGTTTATCATTTAAAGAAATTTATTTAACCTAATCATATTTTCTTTACATACATTGTCAACATATTCCTTATTATATCAGACTCTAATTTTGTAAGATGTTACCATCAGGGAACCTAAACTGCATAAATGGTTGTCTAGAACTTTTTTTAACAAGTATGCATGAATATAAGATTCTACAAAATAAGAAGTGCATTTAAAGTAATCAAAATGAAATAATGCAGATATATAGTTTAAGGAATAGAAAATAATGTCATAAAGGATATTATTTTATAAACTAATAAAATTAAATATAAATAAATTAAAATGCAATAGTAGGGGGTAGAGAAATGAGTTGGTGGTTAAAAGAACTTCTTGTTCTTCCAGAGGACCCAAGTTTGATTTGCATCATCCACATGGTAGCTCACAACTTTCTGTACCTCTGGTTTCAGGGGATCTAGTGCCCTCATGTGGACTCTGATGACATTAAACATTCATGTGGTATACACACATATAAGCTGGCAAAACTCCCACACACTTAAGATTAAATGTTTTGTTTGCATTAATCCATGTTAAATGTTTGTTAAACCAGATTACATTAAAATAGTGTCAGCAGTTGTACCCCACCTGAGAGACTGAAAGACTGGGAGATGTTTGGTACTTCGGCTGGGTGGTTCAGAGTAGAGACATTGTGGCTGTCTCATAGTGGAGGGGCATGCAATAGCTGTTCAGTTCAGGAGGCTGGGTGCCTCAACAGTTTCAATTTAGCCCATAAAACCAGGAGAGATGCTGGAAAGGCACTGGTGCCAGTTATCGATGGGAAGCATAGTTTTAGATATAATTGAGAAAATCCACGGCAGAAGCAACAGGACAAATCAGCTTGTCAGAAGGAGAAAGACTGAACTGGTAAGAAGGAAGGTCAAGTGAACGAAAGTGAATAATCTTTCTATTCTTTTTGTTTGTTTGTTTGTTTGTTTGTTTGTTTGGTCTGTACTGTTAGTGTAATCTGCTGCCCACATTTGGGTGGGTTTTCCTCATATAAATTAAAACAATTAGGATAATTCATTAGCTGAAGCTTCCTGCCTGACTGATTCTAATTTGTGTCAGGTTGACACAAAAACCAATATTTTGGTGATTATGAAAAATTCTACTACAAATATCCATGTTAAGGATTGCATGATAACAAAAGTTTTCATCTCCTTTGGTTTAATGTCAAAAATGATGAGTGCATTGAAAAGTAACCATATTTTGCACTAAACAACCACACACATACACACACACACACACACACACACACACACACACATATCAAATATCCAAAGATTTTTAATAGTTTTTTTTTAATTTTCCTATACACATATGCAGAGATGTTTTATTGAACACTTGACAGCAATGTACTTGACCATTTATGTGTATATGGTATATGTATATGTATATGTGTTTTTGTATGTGTATGTGTTTTGTGCATGTATATGTAAAAGAAGAAATCCCCTCCCCCAAAAAAAGCCTCAACAAAAAAACAAAAACAAAAAAAAATTATTTTCGTTAAAATCAAAGAACATGATTGCAAGACTTCAAGTGTACAAAGAGAAACCCTTCACTAAGTAGACAAGTCAACTGTGGTGTATTCAGACAATAGAACATTATTTATCATTTAAAACAAATGAACCAATCTGGAAAAACTTGTCAAGGGATGGTCATTCCAAATGGGGAACAACAAAACCTGAGAGGACTCTTCAGCACACTAGTCTAACTATATGGCACTTTGGAGAAAGAGAATCGAGGATGACAATGAAAAACGTCATTATCCTCAAGGTCTTCAGGGAAGGGAAGTATGAGCATGTAGAGAAAGATATTACTTTAGGGTTGAAGTGTTTTGATAGTGTTCTACCAAAATGGAAATTGCGATTAAGAACACATTGTCAAAATCCATAAAATACATGGTATGAATGGTACTCCTGATGCAAATGGAGTGTTAAGGGAGTGATGCTGTCAATGCAAATTCATGTTTTATAAGAATTATCTCATTCTTAGTAGGTATCAGCAAAAGAAAAATAATGATAGAGAATTCACGATAACTCTGTACTTTCCAAAACAATCTGCTATTGGCATAAAACGGTTCTAGAACCAAAGTTTATTAAAAATTAATGTTTTTAGATGCTTTAATAGTATTATAATTGATCAAACAATGCATTAGGAAATCTAAGTTTATTCTATTAATAATTAATTGACTAAGTAACATTAAAATATCATAATTAAATCATACATACTATAACAACTGGATAAAGGAAGCTTATATAAAGATTTATTTAAGTCTATGGTTTCTCTAATTATATGGAAATAAATAGTCTAATACGACTTTCTGCTTACAGAAAAAATGTTCTTAATTTTTCTGTAGGTGGTTTAGAGAAAAATTTAGTGGCATGTGTAAAGGACATCAGAGAAAACAATTTTTTATGGACAGATCACCCTATTTAACCTCACTACACAACATGTCATAAAGAGGGAAGTCACTGTCAGTCATTTTAGGAAAATAATATTGTGAATTTTCGAATTCTATTTTCTATACTTTCTTTTATATCTAACTACTAGTGAGATCCTTGGCTTCACACATATTAATATGGCTCAACTGCTAATCCAGTTAAGTTTAGAAAGCCTTCCCATCTATACTAAAAGCTTGTTCTCAATTACATACTGAATTAAATGAGAGATAAGAAGATTCTGAGAGCTTAATATTTATAGTTTTGCTGCTGAGAAAAATTAAAAATCTGTAAAATCCACATTAATCATTTAGTTTCAGCACATAAATGCAAATGGATTGTGACTGAAATACACTTCAGACTGTAATAATAATTATTCCCAAACGCAGTGTGAGATTCATTATATCCATGTTTAATACAGGGAAGGAGCACAAGGGATCTGCAGAAATCTTCACAAATAAGAGGATTATAGTATTTAATCACCACAAAATGGTCACCATAAAGCTTCATCAAGAAGTACTTTCTAAAAAGGAAATGTAGTCTGGAGGAATATGGTTCTGAAAAGAAAATCTCATTTTCAAGTTGACATTCACCCCCTAATATGGAACTAATTTCTATGTGGCTCTCTCTTCATGTTCTCTTCCTATACATAACAAATTTGCAAGTAAAGATAAATAACAAAGTAACTGAAGATATTAATGTCATTCAATATCTTTGTTTACTACAAAGACATTTATAAAGGTCAGGGATTTTAATTTCAATTGCTAATTTAGAATGATTCACACTCATATTAAGAGTCTTAGATAAGAAGCCAGTGTTCTAAGAGGAGTCGGGGGAACATCTTGTTGACAATAAGAAAAGTAGATTTGATTCTCTATAGAGGTAATCACAAAGGATTCCATACTTAGTAAAAAGCTAGAGAAAGTAAATTTAGAAATTTTGGAATTTGTGTGTGTGTGTGTGTGTGTGTGTGTGTGTATTATTAGAAAATGTAAGTTAATCATCATGCTATATTTGATTAACTTCTAAAACAATTGAAAAATAAAATAACATAAAGAATGTACTGCTTATATAAACATTTTATTAATGATTTACTAAGAATGTTCATTTCTAATTTTTAAACTGTTCTTATTTTAGAATATATATATATATATATATATATATATAATTCTTTTTAATATATTTAATTTTAAAAAACATAAAATCATGAAGTAATTACTCATTGTTTTGTAGATATATAAACAAAATTTATACTGCACAGATTTACCACATTAATAATTTCTCACATGAGGCACCAAAGGCATCCATTTGAACATACCATTGATATGACTGCCAAGACATGAGCTATACATGGACAATGCTAAGAGACATGCCAAAATGGGATGGAAAAAGGCAGCAAGGCTGTAGCCCTATACAAAGAATTAGAGGCAAGTAAGACAAGCTGAGAGGGAAGAACACACTCATTGGTTATGCAGTGCTAAACCATCAGCCCTAAAATAATATTACATTGACCAACTAGGTCATGTTTATGAATACTTATTTTACATAGAAATATATATGCAACATATATGCGATAACAATAAAAAGAAGGTCCTGAGATTGAAAGACAATAAAGGCGTTACAGAAGAAGATTTTGAGAAAACAGAAGAGAGAAATATAATATCCCCTTGTCACAGACAATTTGAATTTTGTACTTCACTCTCCCTGTGTCTTCCAATGTCCTCTACTGTTTGTATGTGCATGTGTGCTCGTCTAAAGGCTGTGTTGTCTTGAGACTCGGTCCTCCCCTCTGTGGTTATCTGTGTCTATGTGTCTTCCTAACTAAGGTCATTGTTCTCTAAATCATCACCTAGGGGAGAAGTGGGAGGTATTTTGCCTATGTCATAAGCAGAATTTTAGAAGGGATTAAGTCACTGATGCCAACTGACCCAGACAACATCATTAACTATCCAGCCCTACAAACACCATTAATTATCAAGCAATATCTCCAAATTGTAAAAACATTTGTGGTAGATTTGACTTTCTACAGTAGTTCTCTACTTATAGTTTTGATTTTTCAGCATATGACTAACACAATACTCTTGCAAACAGATGTGCATCACACTTGGGTCATCGGCAGGTGCATAATTTAGGATTACAACTATACATTATCTAAGGTTGCAAAATCTGATTACAGGGAAATCCAAGGCAAGTAAGATTGGTTGTAATGTTGTTCTCTTGAATGCAGGCTAAATAAACAGCTGAGTCCGTGTTAGAATACAAGTTTTAAGTCTTTAAGTCTTAAGTGACCTCAAGGTATATTATTAACTCTAGCTGAGAGGTCCAGCAAAAGTTCTAAACTCTTAGAATGTAATAGATAATCTCATCATAATGCATAGCTATAACATTCCATTCTGTTTTTAAAAAATGGTATCTGTTCTGACTACAATCTGGGTTTAGGGTAATGTTAGACTTCTTCAATATGTGTCCCAATTAATATGAATCACCCCTATGACTTCCCAGAGAATTACTAATATTAAAGGTAAAAATTCAGTTAATACAAAATAAATTTGTTACAGGCCTATGTGAATTTATAAATAAGAACCTCATTACAGGTATAACACACTGGAAATATATATAGACTCCAGGTATATATTTTTAAATCAAATACATAGAATTTAAAATCATTGGACAATTATGAGAATGTAATTTCAGGTGATGTTCCAACAGAATACATACTTAAACACTGAATTTGTCTTTATATACAAATAAATATGTATATTTATCTATATAATAACATAATAACTAGTGAAATACTTTTAGGACTTTTGGTTAATGAAAAATAGCTAGCCGGGCATGGTGGAGCATGCCTTTAATCCCAGCACTTGGGAGGCAGAGGCAGGCAGATTTCTGAGTTCGAGGCCTGCCTGGTCTACAGAGTGTGTTCCAGGACAGCCAGGGCTATACAGAGAAACCCTGTCTCAAAAAAAAAAAAAAAAAGCTAGATATAAAAATAGCTAAATTATACCAGAAATACTGTGGGAAGACCAGTGACTTTAACCAATGTATCAGAACGCCACTTATTTTCTAACATGCTCTGAATAACTGTTAATTCCCTCCACATTCATTTTGCTATAACTTTCAAGTGTGGTTGTTTGTTTTTCTGTATATATCATAATAGATATTGGGTCAAAATACAATATATAAAAGAATTCAAATAAGGAACAAAGATTAAGAAACATCTGTTGGTTGACTCATCATTTTATATACAGAAAAGTATAAGTAGTCCTCAGCTTTCACTTTCAGAACTGAAAAATAAATCCACTAAAGTTTCAGATTATAAGATTAGCACAAATGCTTTGTATTACTAATTAAAAAATATGTCTTTAAGGAAACTAAGGAAGCAGCTAGCATTCCCAGTGGCATATAAGACTATTTGAAAATGTAGTCAAGAAGAGAATAAACATTGAAAATTACCAAATTTAATGACAAAAATTAGGGACTAAACTCAACCTAAAAACGATAAAACATTTAGGAAGGAAATTGTAGATTTTAGAAATAAAGATACCAGTAACCCATGCTTGTTGCTTAGAAGAATAAAAATTGTGAAAATCTCAATATGGCCTATAGTCAAACATAAACTATGTAATTTCTGTCAAACTACCAAAAATATTCCCCAGAGATGTAAAGTTACATTGAAATATTTATTTGGCTATAAACCCTAAATCATAAAGATCCCCTAACAATTGTCAAAAAAGAATAAAGTGAAAGTCACTGTATTGTCGATTATTAGAAAAATAATATGAAATTATTGTGCCCAAAAGAACTTGGTACTGGTATAAACTGAGATTGAAACATAGAATTTAGAGAACATATCTACATTCAGTTGATTCTAAGATCCAAGAATATCATAGAGCTGAAGTAATAGATTCTTCTTCAATAAGCACTGTTTTGGAAATATAACTAATTAATGTTGCACATTTACTTCACACCACATACAAAAGAAAATAATGTTCAAATTGACAAAGGATTTAAACACAAAAGACTTGTTAACATATGAACCTCTTAAAGGAAAACAGCAAATGTTCTTGACACTGGTGTACCAACTGCTTTTTTGTCTATGAGTATAAAAGAGTAAGTAACACATAAAATAGACATAGGTTTGCCTGAAATAGAGATATTCTTGACAGAAAAGGCCAATAAAATAAAGAGATAATGAGTGGATTGAGAAAAGTTATTTACAAACCTTACACCTGTAAAGGGGTTTATCAGAACATAGGCCAGTACTTAAAAAAACAGCATTCAGTTTTCAGAGGGCAAATTCCACAGCCCAAAGACATGACAGTACATCTCCCTGCTGATAATTCTGGTACAGACGTTGAAGAAACTGTGCTGGGACTCAGTAGCAACTCCTGATTTATGGTCCTAACCATTGCCTGGCTCCTCCATGCTTTATTTTTCTCTATGTTGCCACAGAAAGTTAAAACACGTGATGTAAAACTACTCTCTACTCATAAAAGATTATAAAAAATCTGGCTTTCCATTAATACAGGGGTGAGTATGTTTCTTGAAAAGGACTCTGATGGCTTCTCCCTTAATAGTACCCTCTGAATTATTTTTCCTGGTCCTGGCTACTTCTTTCTCTATACTTCTTTTCTCTCACTATTTTTAAAATATATTTTTTTATTATTTAAAACTATTTTTCAATTTAAATGCATTTGACAATATAATTTCTTCCTGTCTTCCATCCCCATTCCCTAGCCAATTAACCTTAAGTTCTTTCTCAAACAACAAAAAGAACAACAAACAAAAACTCATAGAATTTCCATTCTCCCCCAATAAAACCAGAAAACAAAGTAAACTATACCCAAAAAGAAAAATGAAAAACAAACTGTAGACAAATAAAGGTGCATGCACACACATGAACAATATATAAATGAATTCCTGTGTGTGTGTGTGTGTGTGTGTGTGTGTGTGTGTGTGTGTGTGTGTGTGAATTCATTTATATATTGTTCAACTCTTCCTGACACAAGGTCTATCCAGTAGTGGTTGCTTTATTAAACAAAACAACAACGAACAAACAACAACAACAAAAAACTTATACCTCTCTCAAGAAGTATAAGTACCAGTTCAGTTGTTAACTTTTGGACTATTGGCTAGCTTTTCATTCATTCATCCTTTCTTTCTTTCTTTTCTAAAAGAAAATATAATAATACAAAGCAAAGGCTATCACATCAAAGTTAGTCAAGGTAAACTGCCAGAAGGAAAGTGACCAAAAGAAGGCTCAAGAATCAGAAACCCTGTTGTTCCCATGCCCATAAATCCTGTAGAAACATTATCTGGACATGATGCTATACGTATACAGTATCTTGTTCAGAACTGTGCTGGCTCTGTGAATGCAACTTTAGTCTTTGTGTATTCATATGAACTTTGCTTGTGTTGTCTTAGAGGACCCTTTTTCTTTCTGTCCTTCACTGGTTTTGTCTCTTACTTACTTTCTGCCGTCTTTTCTAGGTGGTTCCTTGAGTTCTGATGAGTATTATTTGATAGAGATATACCAGTTAGGGCTCAACTTCTCCAGTATCTCTCATGCTTTACATAATGTCTCAATAACAGCTCTATATTTATATATTTACTGCCATCATTTTAAGGGGGAATCTTCTTGATGAAAGCTGAACAAGGCACTGATCTATGAGCATAGCATAATATCCTTACTGGTGGTTTTTATCACTATATTTTTACATTTATTAGACTATTATTTTTTGGTTTTATTCTAAGTCCTTGTCCTATCTACTCTCAGGTCCTTTATCACCCTAATCATATACTGTAAGGATATCCTATCATGGATTGGGCCTTCAGTATGCTCAGTTATTGGCTGGCAACTACCACAAGCTATGTAGCACCATTGCTCAAGCACAGCAAATACGTGGAGACTGAACAATACATTTTTAATAAATAGTAGATTTTGGAAATAATCATGGAGGGAATTTTAAAAGGTATAATAAACAAGTAAAACTTAATTCAAAACCTAGATGCTCTATAATATAGCTAAGCAGACATTTTACAGGTATAAGTGCTTACTTTCGAAAATAAGAGAGTACAATTGGTTAAATTATTCTTTGGTTAGGATTGCTCACATTTCATGCAGAAGACCTGAGTTCAGTTCCTAGTATCCAGATCTAGTTATTTACAACTTACTGTAACTCTGGCTTCAGGGGATATGATGCCCACTCTTACTTCCTCAGTTACAGCATGCAAGTAGTGCACTTACATATACTCACTCATAGGCATGCATATTGAATATATTGTTTCAACCAAAATGATCTCAATTACGCAACCTAATAGTCTAAGTTAAAAATACAGAAAAGCACTCTGGGCATGCCAAGCTATCCTGAGCAGCCTGCTATCTTAAGTGGAATTCCATTTTCCCACGACCTCTCTGCCCACCTTCATCAGAACTTCAGCTGCTGAGTTATACAGACCTGTGGATCCTGAACCATACAGACCTGCAGATCCAGAAACATACAGCCCAAGAATACCTGTCAGAGTTCTCTTATACCAGGACCATTGAACTTAACCTTCTCCTAATACCTACTACAAAAGCAACACCCAGGGACCAAAGCCATCCAGAGGGCTAATGGCATTCAACAGGACAATCAACAAAAGCCATGGAAATATTACACCTTCAGAGCAGAGCTACCCTGGTACAACATGTCCTGACTATGCAAAAACAACTGAAGCATAAGAAAATGACCTTAAATCCAATCTTATAAACTTGATAGAGGCCTTTAAAGAAGGAATGAATAAGTCCTTTAAATAAATAGAGAAAAAGATAATTAAACAGTTAGAGGTCATTAAAGAGGAAACAAACAATTCTCTTAAAGATATACAGGGAAACACCAATAAATAGCTGAAGGAAATAAATAGAATTCTGCAATACCGGAAAGTGAAAATAGAAGCAAAAGAGGATACACAAACTGAGGGAATCCTGGAGATGGAAAATCTAGGGAAGAAAACAGGAACAATATATTCTAGTGTTACCAACAGAATATAGGAGATGGAAGAGAGAATATCATGGGTAGAGGCTACAATAGAAGAAAAATGAAACATCAGTCAAAGAAAATGTTAACTCTAAAATACTTCTGATATAAAACATCCAAGAAATTTAGAATACCATGAAAAGTTCTAAACTAAGAATAAGAAGAATAAGAAGGTGAAGAGTACCAGTTCCAAGTTCCAGAAAATATATTCAACAAAATCATAGAAAAAAAAATGTTCCTATCCTAAAGACAGAGATGTATATAAACATACAAAAAGATTGTAGAATGCCAATGAGACCAGACTGGAAAAGAAAATCCTCCTGACACATAATAATCAAGACACAAAATCTACAGAACAAAAACAACAAACAACAAATATTAAAAGTAGAAAGGAGAAAAGAACAGGTAACAAACAAAGAACTACACCCAAATTCCCAAAGAGACTACAAAAGCTAGAAGGGCCTGGACACATATCTTGTAACCTATAGAAAACCACAGGTGCCAACCTAGACTTCTATAGCTAGCAAAAGTTTTAATCACCATAGATGAAGTAAACAAAATATTTCAAGACAAATCCAAATCCAAACAATCCAGCCCTACAGAAAATACTAGAAGAAAAACCCCATACCAAGGAGGATAACTACATCCAAGACAACACAGAAAGGCAGTAATTTCATAACAACAAAAACAAGAGAAGCAAACACACACACTTATACAACCAACAACAAAATAACAGGAAGTAACAATCACTGGTCATTAATACCTCTCAACACGAATGGATCCAATTCCTCAGTAAACAGACACAGACTAACAGAGTGGATGCAAAAACAGGATCTATCATTCAGTTGCATACATGAAAAACATATAAGCAATTAAGATAGACATTGCCTCAGAGTAATGTACTAAAAAAAAAAAAAAAAACAAAACATGTTTTCCAAGCAATGAGACCCAAGAAGCAAGCTTGGGTAATACCTAATATAATAGACTCTTAACCAAAATTAATCAAGAGAAAGGGAAATACATTCCATACTCATCAAAGGAAAAATCTACCAAGGTGACATCTTAATTCTGAACATCTATCACCCAAACACAAAGCCACCACATTTATAAAATCAATATTGCTAAAGCTTAAATTGCACATCAAAACACTCACATTAATAGTTGGAGACTTCAACACCAAACTCTCTCACCAATGGACAGATCTTCCAGACAAAAATTAAACAGAGAAATATTGAAACTAACAGACACTATGAATCAAATGGATCTAACAGACATCTATAGAATATTTCACCCAAACACAAAAGAATTTACCTTATTCTCAGCACCTTGTGGATCCTTCTCCAAAATTGTCACAAAACTAAGCATCAACAGATACAAGAAAATTGAAATTTTAAAATCCTACCAGGTCATTATATATTAATGATAGACTTCAGCAACAACAGAAATACCAGAAAGCCTACACAATCACAGAAATTGAATAACTATCTACTCAATGATCTCTGGGTCAGGGAAGAAACAAAGAAAGAAATTCAAGTCTTTCTAGAATACAATGATAATGAAGGTACAACATACTCAGTCTATGGGACACAATGAAAACTGTGCTGAGAGGAAAGTTAAGAGCACAAGTGCCACCATAAAGAAATTAGAAAGTTATCATAACAATAATTTAAAGGTACACAAGAAATGTATAGAAAAAAGAAGCGAACACATCAAACAGCAGGAAATCAACAAAATCAGGGTTTAAATAAAATACAAAGACAACAAGGCAAAAAGATCAACTAGAGAGCAGGCTCCCTGAGAAAACCAACAAGATAGACAAACCTTCAGCCAAACTAACCAGAAAACAGAGAGATAATATCCAAATAAGCAAAATCAGAAATGAAAAGAGAGATGTAACAACAGGCACTGAGGAAATTCCAAGAATCATTAGCTGTTACTTCAAAGATGGTATTCCACAAAATTGGAAAATCTTAAAGAAATGGACAGTTTTCTAAATAGATAGCATTTATCAAAGCTAAATCAAGATAAGATAAACTATTTAGATAGCTCTGTACTTCCTAAATAAATAGAAGCAATCATTAAGAGTCTCCCAATCAAAAAAAAAAAAAAAAAA